>NW_027251647.1:0-40081 GCF_044704955.1 Pristiophorus japonicus | reverse complement strand
CAGCGATCAGAGCCTTATTCCCTATCACCCCTCCCCCTCCCCCCCCCCCCCACACCTCCCCCCCCCCCCACCCTCCTCTCCTCTCCCCCCCCCCCCCTCCCTCTCCTCTCCCCCCCCCACCCTCCCTCTCCCTCTCCCCCCCCCCACCCACCCTCTCCACTCTCCCCCCCCCACCCTCCCTCTCCTCTCCCCCCCCCACCCCTCCCTCTCCCTCCCCCCCCCACCCCTCCCCCCCCCCCCACCTCTCCCCCCCTCCCCCCCCACCCTCCTCTCCTCCCCCCCCCCCTCCCTCTCCTCTCCCCCCCCCCCACCTCCCCTCTCTCCTCCCCCACCCCCTCACCTCCCCCCCTCCTCTCCTCCCCCCTCTCCTCTCTCTCCCCCTCCCCCCCCCCTCCCCCCCTCCCCACCCCCCCCCTCCCTCTCCCCCCCTCCCTCTCCCCCCACTCCCCTCCCTCCCCCCTCCCTCCCCCCTCCCCTCCCTCCCCCCCCCCCTCCCTCCCCTCCTCCCCTCCTCCCCCCCTCCTCTCCCCCCTCCCTCCCTCCCTCTCTTCTGCCCCCCCCCTCCCTCCCTCCCTCTCCTCTGCCCCCCCGCCCTCCCCCCCTCCCTCCCCCCTCCCCCCGCCCTCCCACCCTCTCCTCCCCCCCGCCCTCCCTCCCTCTCCTCTCCCCCCCGCCCTCCCTCCCTCTCTCTCCCCCCCGCCCTCCCTCCCTCTCCTCTCCCCCCCGCCCTCCCTCCCTCTCCTCTCCCCCCCGCCCTCCCTCCCTCTCCTCTCCCCCCCGCCCTCCCTCCCTCTCCTCTCCCCCCCGCCCTCCCTCCCTCTCCTCTCCCCCCCGCCCTCCCTCCCTCTCCTCTCCCCCCCGCCCTCCCTCCCTCTCCTCTCCCCCCCGCCCTCCCTCCCTCTCCTCTCCCCCCCGCCCTCCCTCCCTCTCCTCTCCCCCCCCTCCCTCCCTCTCCTCTCCCCCCCTCCCTCCCTCTCCTCTACCCCCCCTCCCTCCCTCTCCTCTCCCCCCTCCCTCCCTCTCCTCTCCCCCCTCCCTCCCTCTCCTCTCCCCCCTCCCTCCCTCTCCTCTCCCCCCCTCCCTCCCTCTCCTCTCCCCCCCTCCCTCCCTCTCCTCTCCCCCCCTCCCTCCCTCTCCTCTCCCCCCTCCCTCCCTCCCTCTCCTCTTCCCCCTCCCTCCCTCTCCTCTCCCCCCTCTCCTCCCTCTCCTCTCCCCCCTCCCTCCCTCTCCTCTCCCCCCCCATCCCTCCCTCTCCTCTTCCCCCTCCCTCCCTCTCCTCTTCCCCTCCCTCCCTCTCCTCTCTTCTCCCCTTTCCCCCCTCTCCTCTCCCCCCCCCCCTCTCCTCCTCCCCCCCCCGCTCCTCTCCCCACCCCCCCTCTCCTCTCCTGCCCCCCCCACCCCGCTCTCCACGGAGGGTCATGGAGAGTTAAATCGCGGCGAAAACCCGGGCGCAAACTTCTAAAATCTGGCCCCTAATCCCAAGCCTCCTTAAGGTTCTCTGCTGTTTTTCTGCCCGGGAAACGAGCACAATACATAGGGTGGAGGCATGGGGATCTGTTGGGGAGTGGAGGTACAGTTCCAGGCGTCCCAACTCCTGGAATATTGTTAGGTTTCTGGAAGAAGTGTTTCATTAGGAAGCAACGATGCCTTTCACTTTGGATGGGGTTGAACTTACTTGCTAGTTATTGGAAGTGGGCCATTTGGCCCCTGTGCAGAAGTTAGAAACATAGGAACAGGAGTTCGGTTTTAGCCCCTCGAGCCTGTTCACCATTCAATGAGATCATGCCTGATCTGCAACCTAACTCCGTATCTGGGCTCTAATTTTTAGACAATGCCTCCTAGTCCTAAACTCACTAACCAGTGGAAATAGTTTCTGTCTTTCTACCCTATCTGTTCCACTTAATGGGGTCAAATTTCCCCAGGAGTTGCCCCGTTTTTTTTTGGAGTACGTAGTAACTTAAAAATCACAAATTTCCCCATTTAACTTGCTCCAGTGTAAGTCAGTTAATTAGGTTTTTTTCTAGTTTAGTTTTTTCTCTCCAAAAGGGGGCGTGACCAGCCACTTACGCCTCATTTGGCCATAGAAGCAAATTTGGCCAGCTGAAAGTTACTCCAAACTTTTGTAGGCACAGAAAAACCTTACCTACATTTAAGAAATCAGCGCAGGCAGCCAGAGATATGAGGGGGAGGGGGGGCTTTGTTAGAGGATTCGAAAGCACTAAAGACCTTCACAACATTACAACATCTTCAGCACAACAGCTGCACAACATCATCAAAAATAAATGAAAGATAAATCAGCCACTGAAAATAGAGCAGTCCTAACTTGCCGACTGCAGAACGCACCGGCTAGCCCTCCCACCAGGGCTCGGGGCGGCAGACACACATGACTGTAGGGGTGAGGGATTTTTACTTTTTACAGTTGTGCCTAAATGTTGCGTGGTCCTAATGGAACATGATTCAGTATTAATGCAAAATATCTTTTATTGGGTATTTTATAGTGCACTTCAATGACAACGACAGCAAAGGAAGGCTGCACCCATTCCTCACTCACATCTCGAGGAAAGTGCACTTCCTCATCGGGTCGGTGATGGTTGTGGGGCGGGGGGGGCGTTGGGGGCCCGGCTTGGGTCTGACTGGTGGCTGGTGCGTGGATTGAAGTGGGAGTGGCATTTGAGTATCCGGCCTTTGTGCCCTTATTGCAGAAGCTAGCTCCCTCATGGCATCTGCCATCGTTTGCACACCCTCTGAAATGCCTGCCCTCACTTCCCGTCTCAGTGCTGATATTTCTCCCGACAGTGTCGCTACCTCATCACGCACCCCACTGACGGTCACCACGAGTGATCTTGGGAGGGCATTGGTCTCCTCGCCCAATGACAGAACCTGATTAACACCTGCTGAGGGCTGCATCTCAGGAGAGACTGGTTGGCTTCTCCTTCCCCTCGCCGTGGGTCTGCCTAGTGGCACCCCTCCAGTGTGAGGCGCAGGCTGGGACAGTGGTGCACTGGGTGTCCCAACATGCATTTCACCACCACCACTGTGACTCGCGACCTTGGAAGATGTGAAACCCTGGAATGTCGCCGAGGAGCTCATGGAGGTTTCTGGCAGTGTGATACCCTGTACTATGGACAGATCCATATCGCGGTCAGCATTCTCCCGTGAACACATTTCCATGGAGCCCTCCTCCTCCCACCCGCCTTGGTCTGGAGCACCGCATCAGGATCCTCTGGTGGATCTTCAGGATGTTGAGGAGTGTCTTCTTCTGCAAAATACAACGGAACAGAGTCAAATGGTTAGCAGCACAGGAGGGGGCAGGATGGGTGGCATGAGTAGTCTGACGCGTAGCAGGCCAGTCAGCAGGTTGATTTGAAGGGTGACGATGCATTTTAATGACTCACCCTCACCCTCGCGTGTGGGTCCAGCTTGTGCAGAACTGATTCTTTTTCTGCCGGTGCGACTCAGCAAGGCAGCAACCCTCTGTTCCAGGGGTGACAGTTGGTGCAGATTTGGGGGACCTCCTCCTGTTCTAAGTCTTTCCTTTTGTTGTGGGTCACTTTCTTCTGCAAAGATGAAAGTATTAATTTTCACACATGGTGCGCTTCTGATGGGTGGGACACATACAGATGGTCACATTTACAATTGTAATTCAATTTAAAGATGAAGATATTACTTACACTCACTACTTGACCAATGTCCTGCCATTTCTTCTTGCACTGGCTTCCAGATCTTGCGGTATTCACTCCTGCGGAGTATTTTTCTGCAACTAGGTTCCACCACCTTCTCATTTCCTTGGGTGAAACCTTTGTGGGACCACTCTTACTGATATCCAGCTCCAGCCATTTCTCCTCAATGACAATGACTAGTTTCTCCACTTACTCATGGAGGAAATTCTTTGTTCTTGTTGCATGCTCTTGCGTCATTCGTGTATTGGACTTACACTCAGGTAATGTTCAAAAATCACAGTTCTCACCTTCCACTTATCCAGCACTCCTTTTCACCCCCTCAGCCACACAAAAATCATTATTTAAACCGTACCTTTATATATGGTCCATTATCAATGATACTGAGGATGCCCTCCCTTTAATTGGCCGATTGCCAAGCTTCCTGCTCCATTGTGCATGCGCGCACGCTCAAACTGACATGCGTCCCTCTGCCGGCACTCCACAAGACGCTGGGCCCAAGCCCCACCCCCCTGCCGGCTCTGCAGCGCCACGCTGATGGAACCGGATGATGAGTGAGTGGCCAAATTACCAGGTACATTTTTGGCGCATTTTTGGCCCCAAAAGGTCGGCGTGCCACCCGTAACTATGCCGCTCTAGGCAGCTGGGGAAATTTGGGCCCAATGTCTTGAAAACTTCGATCAAGTCACGCCTTAACCTCTAAGTTCCAGGGAATACAACCCTAGTTTGTGTAATCTCTCCTCATAATTTACCCCTTGGATTTCAGGTATCATTCTGGTAAACCTACGCTTCACTCCCTCCAAGGCCAATATATCCTTCCTAAGGTGTGTTGCCCAGAACTGCTCACAGTATTTCAGGTGTGGTCTAACCAGGGCATTGTATAGCAGAAGCGTGAGTTCTACCCCCTTATATTCTAGTCCTCTAGATGTAAAGGCCAGCATTCCATTATCCTTTTTGATTATTTTCTGTACCTGTTCATGACATTTTAATGATCTATGTATCTGTCTCTTTGGACCTCCACTGTTTTTAGCTTTTCACCATTTAGAAAGTACCCTGTTCTATCCTTTTTAGGTCCAAAGTGGATGGCCTCATATTTGCCTATATTGAAATCCATTTGCCACAGTTTTCCCCATTTCCTTAATCTCTCAATATCACTTTGTACTTTTCTGCTTCCATTTACACTGCTTACAATGCCGCCTATCTTTGTGTCATTGGCAAATTTGGATATGTGGCTTTCTATCCCATCATCTAAGTCGTTAATAAATACGCTGAATAGTTGAGGCCCCAACACAGATCTTTGAGGGGCAGCACTAGTCACATCCTGCCAATTAGACTACCTGCCCATTATTTCTACTGTTTGTTTCCTGCCGCTCAGCCATTTGCCTAAACAGGTCAATAATTTGCCTTCAATTCCATATGCTTCAACTTTAGCTAACAGTCTCTTATGAGGGACTTTATCAAATGCCTTCTGGAAGTCCATGTAAATAACATCCACAGACATTCCTCTGTCCACTACTTTAGCCACCTCTTCAAAAAATTCAATCAGGTTCCGCAGGCATGACCTACTCTTTAAAATCGATGCTGACTCTCTCTGATCAGCTGAACATTTCAAAGGTGTTTAGTCACCCTATCCTTAATTATAGACTCTAGTAATTTCCCGACAACAGAGGTTAAGCTAATTGGTCTATAATACCCTGGTTTCCCTCTCTTGTCATTCTTAAATCGTGGAGTGACATGTGCAATTTTCCAATCTAAAGGAATGGTTTCTGAGTTGAGAGAACTTTTGAAGATTATAGTTAGGGCATCTGAAATGTGCTCACCTACTTCCTTTAAAACCCTGGGATAGAAACTATCTGGCCCTGGGGATTTGTCATTAGTGCCATTATTTTCTTCATTACTGTTATTTTGCTTACGTTAATTTTGGTAAGTCCTTGTCCCTGATTTAGTATTAGTTTCCTTGGGATTTCCGGCATGCTATCCTCTCTCTTCATTGTACACAAATCGTTGAAGGTGGCAGAACAGGTTGAGAAAGCAGTTAATGGGCTTTATGAATAGAGGCATAGAGTACAAAAGCAAGGAAGTTATGATGAACCTTTATAAAACATTGGTTCAGCCTCAATTGGAGTATTGTGTCCAATTCTGGGCACCGCACTTTAGGAAGGATGTGAAGGCCTTAGAGAGGATGCAGAAAAGATTTACAAGAATGGTTCCAGAGATGAGGGACTTTAGTTACGTGGATAGATTGGAGAAGCTGAGATTGTTTTCCTTAAGAGTAGAGAAGGTTGAGAGGAGATTTGATAGAGGTGTTCAAAATCATGAGGGGTCTGGAAAGAGTAGGTAGAGAGAAACTGTTCCATTGGCAGAAGGGTCGAGAATCAGAGGACACCGATTTAAGGGGATTGGCAGAAGAACCAAAGGCGACATGAGAAAAAACCTTTTTACGAAGTGAGTGGTTATGATCTGAAGTGCACTGCCTGAAAGGGTGGTGGATGCAGATTAAATCGTGGCTTTCAAAAGGAAATTGGATAAGTACCCAAAGGAAAAAACAATTGCAGAGCTACGGGGAAAGGGCGGAGGAGTGGGACTAGCTGAAGTGCTCTTGCAGAGAGCCAATGAGGACTCGATGGGCTGAATGGCCTTCTGTGCTGTAACCATTCTATGATACTGTAAATATTAACGCAAAGTAATTATTCAACATGTCCACCATTTGCTTATTTTCATTGACAGTATCATCGTTATCAGTTTTCAAGGGGCCAACATTACTCCTGATCACCCTCTTTTTCCTAATATAACTGTAAAAAAATTTTGTATTGAATTTAATATCTCTTGTAAGTTTCTTTTCATACTCATTTTTGTAGCTCTTACTGTGTGTTTTCTGACCATTTGCTGTTCTTTGTATCTTTCTCATTAACCGGGATCTGTGCTTTTTTTTTGCATTTTTGTATGCTTTTTTTTTAGTTTTATGCCGTCCCTTTAGTCGTCCATGGATGTTTTTTTCGGCAAACACAGCTCTTCCCCTTGGGGATTTAAACTGGTTCTGTATCAATTATTTTGTTCAATTATTTTTTGAACACATCCCACTGATCTTCTGTCATTTTACCCATTAACAGATTTGCCCAGTTTACTGTGGACAATCTCTGTCTCATCACATTGAAGTCAGCCTAACCTCAATCTAGAATCTTACTAGCTGGTTTGCATTTCTCCCTTTCAAACACTACTTTGAACTCGATCATGTTATGATCACTATTAGATAAATGTTCACGTACCATTAGACTGTTAACTAAATCTGGCTCATTACTCATTACTAAATCTAATATGGCATGCCTCCTTGTTGCCTCTAGGACATATTGTTGCAGAAAACTAGCCTGGATAACTCAAGAAATTCACTACCTTTCTGACATGTGCTAGTCTGCTTATCCCAATCTATATGAAAGTTAAAATCCCCCATTCAAACCACTCTGCCTTTGCTACGTACTGTCTAATCTGCATTCATACAATTTACCACTTCACAGCTGTTACCAAGGGGCCTATACACAACTCCCACTACAGTCTTAAATCCTCCCTATTTCTTAATTCTACCCATAAAATCTCCACTGCCTGCTTACCTCGCGTTATATCCTCTCCTATCATTGAAGTGATTTCATCCTTAATCACGAAGGCTACCCTCCCCCTCTACCATTTTCACTATCTTTCCTGTAGACCTTATAACCTGGTATATTTAGTTCCCAGTCCTGACCATCTTGCAGCTATGTTTCAGTAATGGCTACCATGTCATATCCTTCAAGTGGAATTTGCACCCAGCCCGGTTCAGGTGGTGCCTGTCGCAACTATACAGTTCCTTCCTGACCCAATACAGATGCTAGTGTCCCATGAAATGGAACGCCTCTTACCCACACCACTCCTTCAGCCACGTGTTCACCTCCTTAATCTGCTTTATCCCTATGCCAATTTGTACGTGGCTCAGGTAATAATCCAGAGATTATAACCCTTGAGGTCATGTTTATTAATTTAGCTCCTAGTTCTTGGTACTCCTCAAACAGGACCTCTTTCATACTCTTCCCTATATTGTTGGCCCCAACATGGACCACAGCGACTGCATCTTCCCCTTCCCCCTCCAATATCCTTTCAAGCTGGTTTGGGATGGCCCTCATCCTGGCAACATACCATGTGGGACTCCCAATCCTGCTTACAAAGGATGCTATCTGTCCACTAATTATTGAATCCCATACAACAACCACATTCCACTTCCCTCCTCCTCCTCCTCACCCTCCCCCTTTGAACAGCCTCCTGCTCCAAGGTGCCATGGTCTGCATTCTGGCTGTCCTTCCTGACAGTCTTTATCCTTATCCTCAAAGGTAGTGAGTACATTGTACCTGTTGAATAGGATCAGTTTCTGCGGATCCTCGTTCTCTATCTCACCCATGTGACCCTTATTCTGTACACAATTGGTCACACCAACCCCATTCTGAACCTGCACACCTCTACGAGATGTGACCGAGGTCTGGAGCAAACTGTCCAGATACTCCTCATCCTCCCCACCTGTTATGTGTCGGAGTGTCTCCAATTCGCAAACCAGCTCAATGAAGTTGGTCTAACCTCTAATAACTTTCTTGGTGCTCGTTATGAATATACTTTTGAGTTCCTTGCTACACCAGTTTGCCTAGAGTACCAGCAAGTCCTGAGGGATTTTCAGAAAGACTCATGCCTTCTAGGCTGAACTTGATGAGTTTCCAGACTCCTGTTGACTTTTTAAAAATACATTCATGGGATCTGAGCATCGCTGGCAAGGCCAGCATTTTATGACCATCCTTAATTGCCCTTCTTGAACCGCTGCAGTCCGTGTGGTGAAGGTGCTCCCACAGTGCTGTTAGGGAGGGAGTGCCAGGATTTTGACCCAATGACGATGAAGGAACGGCGATATATTTCCAAGTCAGAATGGTGTGTGACTTGGAGGGAAACTTGCATGTGGTGGTGTTCCAATGAACCTGCTGCCTTTGTCTTTCTAGGTGGTAAAGGTTGTGGGTTTGGGAGGTGCTGTTGAAGAAGCCTTAGCAAGTTGCTGCAGTACATCTTGTAGATGGTACACACTGCAGCCATGGTGTGCCGGTGGTGGAGGGAGTGAATGTTTAAGCTGGTGGATGGGGTGCCAATCAAGTGGGCTGCTTTGTCCTGGATGGTGTTGAGTTTCTTGAGTGATGTTGGACCTGCACTCATCCAAGCAAGTGGGAGAGTATTCCATCACACTCCTGACTTGTGCCTTGTAGATGGTGGAAAGGCTTTGGGGAGTCAGGAGGCGAGACACTCACCACAGAATACCCAGCGTCTGACCTGCTCTTATAGCCGCAGTATTTATGTGACTGGTCCAGTTAGATTTCTGGTTAATGGTGACCCCCAGGATGGTGATGGTGGGGGATTCGGTGATAGTATTGCCACTGAATGTCAAGGAGAGATGGCTGGACTCTCTTGTTGGAGATGGTCATCACCTGGCACTTGTGTGGCATGAATATTATTGTTTTGTGGCGATCTGATAAATTGCTATGAAGGAAAATGAATAGGGTTATGCAAGAGACCAAATTCCAGGCCACAATTCCTGGAATCTGGGCTGCTCAGTCGTAGTGACATAAATTGAGAACGCCAAGTCCTTTGAGCTTATGAAACTGCAAGTCTTTGAGGCATTCACAGGTTCTTGGAGATGCACCTATATCAGGGTTTCATAATTGCTGTGTTTTGAATAAACAGTGGAAGACTTGACAGTCAGTGTCGGCTGACAACGTGCTATATTCCATTCGTCTGAAGCACAGTAATATGTGATTAGTATTATTTGAAATGGGTATGTGTTTGCAAGATGCACTTTGCTTGGTGGTAAATGTTGTTATCTCGCAGAATTGCTGTTGCATGTATGATAAGCTCATGTGTCTCAATGTTTAACTTTTCTTTTGGCAGGCCAGGATGGCTCCTTAGTTGGCTGCCGACTTGGTGTCCCACATCTTTGTCCCTTCTCAAGGATGCTGAGAATAAGATGTTACAGGGTAAGGAGAGATTGGTTAGCACTCCTGTCTATTGGATTTTCTTTATATTTGTTGCTCTGATAGTCTTGGATATGCATCACAAAAGTTCTTGAATTTAAAAGTTCCACTGCATTTATACAGAGTGCTGGTCAGACCTCATTTGGAGTGCTGTGTTCAGTTTGGGCACGTTACCTTAGGATGGAGATACTGACAGAGGGGGTTAGTCGTGCATCCGTTCATCAGGGGAATATTTGGGACAAAGGGTTGAGCTATGATAAGGGACTAGGTAAACTTGACTGAATCCCCTGCAGATGATTGAGGTTTTTTTTTTAAATGGAATAGATGGTAAATGACTCCTCTCTCCAATAGGAGAATTTGCAAGGTGACGTAATGTTAGAATTCGAGCTCAGCTAATTAACAATGAATCCGGGAAATCTTCTTCACATAAAGGGTTGGAAGGATTTGGAATGCACTGCTCCAAAAAGTCATTGATGCAGAATTAATTGAGGGGTCGCAAATAGAAATAGATGCTTACGTGGGAAGTAAGAGATTATGGGAGTGGAGTATTTAAGAAGAGAGTAGACATATATATGTCAGACACGAGACTCCCAAAGCAAGCGCTCTACTCGGAACTCCTTCATGGCAAACAAGCCAAAGATGGGCAGCAGAAACGTTACAAGGACACCTTCAAAGACTCCCTGATAAAGTGCAACATCCCCACTGACACCTGGGAGACCCTGGCCAAAGACCGCCCTAAGTGGAGGAAGCGCAACTGGGAGGGCGCTGAGCACCTCGAGTCTCATCGCCGAGAGCATGCAGAAATCAAGCGCAGGCAGCGGAAAGAGTGTGTGGCAGACCAATCCCTCCCACCCCTTCCCTCAACAACTATCTGTCCCACCTGTGACAGAGACTGTGGTTCTCGTATTGGACTGTACAGCCACCTAAGAACTCATGTTAAGAGTGGAAGCAAGTCTTCCTCGATTCTGAGGGACTACCTATGATGATGATGATGATGAGAGATATATATGGTACAGACTGTCAATATTAGAATTAATGCTATGTTGATCAATTGAACATAAGAACATAAGAATTAGGAGCAAGAGTAGGTCATTCGGCCCCTTGAACCTGCTCCACCATTCAATGACATCATGGCTGATCTTCTACCTCAACTCCACTTTCCTGCACAATCACCGTATCCCTTAATTCCCTTAATATCCAAAAATCTGTCGATTTCTGCCTTGAATATACTCAAAGACTGAGCCTCCACAGCCGTCTGGGGTGGAGAATTCCAAAGATTCAACACCCTCTGAGTGAAGAAGTTTCTCCTCATCTCAGTCCTAAATGGCCGACCCCTTATTCTGAGACTGTGACCCCTGGTTCTAGACTCCTCATCCAGAGGAAACATCCTCCCTGCATCTATCCTGTCCAGCCCTGTAAGAATTTTGTATGTTTCAATGAGATCACCTCTCATTCTTCTAAACTCTAGAGAATGTAGGCCTAGTCTGCTCAATCTCTCCTCATGGGACAATCCCCCCATCCCGGGAATCGGTCTGATGAACCTTTGTTGCATTCCTTCAATGGCAAGTATATCCTTCCTTAGGCAAGGAGACCAATACTCCAGGTGTGGTCTCAGAAGGATCCTATATAATTGCAGTAAGAAGTCTTTACTCTTATACTCAAATCCTCTTGTAATAAAGGCCAACATACCACTTACTTTCTTAATTGCTTGCTGAACCTGCATGTTAACTTTCAGTGATTCGTGTACAAGGACACCCAGGTCCCGAAGATTACCAACATTTCCCAATCTCTCACCATTTAAAAAATACTCTGCTTTTCTATTTTTCCTACCAAAGTGGATAACTTCACATTTCTCCACATTGTATTCCATTTGCCATGTTCTTGTCCACTCACTTAGCCTGTCTATATCCCCTCACAACTTACATTCCCACATAGCTTTGTATCATCAGCAAACTTGGATATATTACATTTGGTCCCCTCATCCAAATCATTGATATTTATTGTGAATAGCTGGGGTCCAAGCACTGATCCTTGCGGCACCCCACTAGTTACAGTCTGCCAACCTGAAAATGATCCGTTTATTCCTACCCTCAGTTTTCTGTCCGTTAACCAATCCTCAATCCATGCTAGTATATTACCCCCAATCTCATAAGTCCTAATTTTGTTCAAATACCTCTTGTGTGGCACCTTATCAAATGCTTTCTGAAAATCCAAATACATCACATCCACTGGTTCCCCCTTATTTATTCTGCTAGTTACAACCTCAAAAAACTCTTAACAGATTTGTCAAACATGATTTCCTTTTCATAAATCCATGTTGACCTCTGCCCAATCCTATTATTATTTTCTATGTGCCCTGTTACCACGTCCTTAATAATAGATTCAAGCATTTTCCCTACGACTGATGTCCGGCTAACTGGTCTGTCGTTGGGAAATGGGCAGGGAAGTGGAGCTGAGTCCATGATGAGATCAGCCATGCTCTTATTAAATGGCGGAGCAGGGGCTCGAGGGGTCAAATGGCCTACTCCTGTTCCTATTTCTGATGTTCTTAGTTCCCCGTTTTCTCTCTCCCGCCTTTCTTAAATAGTGGGGTTCCATTAGCTACCTTCCAATCTGCAGGAACTGTTCTAGAATCTATGGAATTTTGGAAGATTACAACCAATCCATCCGCTATCTCTATAGCCACCTCTTTCAAAACCCTAGGATGTAGACCATCAGATCTAGGGGATTTATCGGCTTCCAGTCCCATTAATTTCTCCAGTACTATTTTTTTTAACCAATATTCAAATCTTTCAGTTCCTCATTCTCACTAGACCCTTGGTACTCCATTATTTCCAGGAGGTTTTTTTATGTCTTCTCCGTGAAGACAGACACAAAGTATTTATTTAATTTCTTTGCCATTTCCTTATACCCCATTATTATTTCTCCTGTCTCAGCCTGTAGGGGATGACAATTGGTATGACAATAGACCTAGATATATGTCTGATAAGTACAAGGTTGAAGTAGGTAGGCATAAGTACATAATGGTTACTGTGCTGATACGCCAATGGAAATGTCATCTATGCCAAGTAACCGGTTATGGTTAAATGGTGGAGATATGGGAATGGATGGCTATATTGGAGTTTTACTTGGTTAGTTTTGCTTGACGGGCTCAGTACTCAGTAGGCTCCCATACTTTCTCATGTTATAGAGTTCACCAAGAGCAAGAGGACATTGTATTGGTTGACGAACTAAATCATTCTAATAGCACTGTTGAAAATGGTTCCTAACCTTGTTTGATTGTCTCTGCAGCACACCATCCAGTTCTACACTGTAAACTGTATTTAAGGACCTTTTATTCAGAAAGGGAAGAAGGACGAGGACAAATTGTCTTGTGGGAGTTAAATCTCAACAGTTATCTTCGACTAGTTTACCATCCAAACATCATAGTACTGAAACCTATTGAGTAGATTGGACCTATATTCTCTGGAGTTTGGAAGAATGAGAAGTGATCTCACTGAAATGTCTAAAATTCTTTGAGGGCCTGACAGGGCAGATGCTGAGCGGCTGTTTCCCCTGACTGGAGAGTCTAGAACTAGGGGTCATAGACTCAGGATAAGGGGTCAGCCATTTAGAACGGAGCCGAGGAGAAATTTCTTCACTCAGAGGGTTGCGAATCTTTGGACTTCTTTACCCCAAAGGGATGTGGATGCTCAGTCGATGAGTATATTCAAGGTTGCGAGCGATAGATTCTTGGACATTAAGGGAATTGAGGGATATGGGAAAAGGGCAGGAAAGTGAAGTTGAGGTAGAAGTTCAACCATGATCTTATTGAATGGTAGAACAGGCATGATGGGCCTTATGGCCTACTCCTGCTCCTACTTCTTATATTCTTAACCTGCTACCCATGAAGTTCTAGGCTACATAGAAACATAGAAAATAGGTGCAGGAGCAGGCCATTCAGCCTTTCTAGCCTGCACCGCCATTCAATGAGTTCATGGCTGAACATGAAACTTCAGTACCCCCTTCCTGCTTTCTCGCCATACCCCTTGATCCCCCGAGTAGTAAGGACTTCATCTAACTCCCTTTTGAATACGGTGCTGCTTTGCACTGCCTCGAGTTTACAAGTTCTATAGGTTGCTGGATTTTCCTTCAGTAACTTGTTTAGTTTGTTTTCTTCCTCCTCTCACTCAATTTAAATAAGCTTTGAGAATTTCAGAAACATCAACGAATTCCTCAGTTTTGTCCCAAATTCAGATGCAGGAAATTCCTTGTACATGAAGGAATTCAATATCTCCTGCACAAAAAACCTCCCAGAAAAATTAGATGCCAAGGGTAGGGAGCTATACTTTTAGGGTACTTTGCAAAATAAAAGGCTGCATATTAGACGCATTGGGTAAAATGTATCCATCGGCACAAATTGGGTACTAAGGGAATCAAAGGATATGAGTATAGGGCGGGAAAGTGGAGGTGATGTAGAAGTTCAGCCAAGATCTTATTGTCCGAACAATCCAGGCTGTAAAAGAGCTTTGGGTTTAATGGGTTTCGAACGGACTAAATTAGATCAAGCTGACTCTCTAAATCCTAGTTGGATTGCTGATTCATCAGCCTATTGTTTGGCTAATGTACTAAGTTCAGAAAGTGTTCAGAAAAGAAAATCAAATTGATTTTAACTACTTTATATTTTGCAGGTGTCAGACATAAATTTACAAAAGAGTATGTTTCGGTACCAAGTGGCAACAAGATATGGACATTAATATTCAGTCAGGATACGCCTAACAAAACTCCACTTGTTCTGATTCATGGATTTGGAGGGGGAGTTGGACTTTGGACTTTGAACTTTGATGCACTTAGCCTACACCGCACTGTGTATGCTTTTGACCTTGTGGGATTTGGCCAAAGTAGTAGGCCACATTTCAGCAGTGATTCAGAAATGGCAGAAGCACAGTTTGTGGAGTCTATAGAGGAATGGAGGGCTAAGGTGGGAATGGAGAAAATGATTTTATTGGGACATAACCTTGGAGGCTATTTGGCTGCATCGTACACAATTAAATACCCACAAAGGTAGGTTGAAAATATTTTGTACAAATAACAGGTTTGAAGAATTAGCAGGAAAAGGCAAATGTGGAGGGTTTCAGCAAGTAGTTTCGATAAATCACAAGTTTCTAGTTATCTCCACCACTCCAAAAGTTGAAGTAACAATTTCTTGTTTGATCTACAATTTCTGCTCATGATTGTCATGAATCACCTGACGGGTTACTTCTGTCAAGGGCGTGAACTGTAGATATCTCCCCATTCTCAGTCAATGGACGGCAGATTCCCCTCATTCTCACTCAGTGGGCTGCAGATTCTGATTCATTCTCACTCAATGGACTGCAGCTTCCCTTCAGTCTCAGTCAATGGACTGTAGCTTCCCCTCATTCTCAATAGACTGAAAATTCCCCTCATTTTCAGCCAATGGACTGCAAATTCCCTTCACTCTCAGTCAATCATAGAATCACAAAAATTTAAAGCACAGAAGGAGGCCATTTGGCCCATTGCGTCTGTGCCAGCTGACAAAGAGCTCTGTCATAATCCTGCTTTCCAGTTCTTGGCCTGTAGCCTTATAGGTTATGGCACTTCTGGTGCATATCCAAGCACTTTTTAAATGCTATGATAGTTTCTGCCTCTACCACTTTTTGATACCCAGATCCCCACTACCTTCTGGATGAAAAGATTTCTCCTAAAATCCCCTCTAAACTTCCTACCAATTACTTTAAATCTATGCCCCCTGGTTATTGATCCCTCTGCTAAGAGAAATAGGTCCTTCCTATCCACTCTATCTGGGCCTATCATAATTTAATACATCTCAATTAAATCTCCCCTCAGCCTCCTCTGTTCCAAAGAAAACAACCCCAGCCTATCCAATCTTTCCTCAAAGCTAAAATTCTCCAGTCCAGGCAACATCCTCATAAATCTCCTCTGTACTCTTGCTCGTGCAATCACATCTTTCCTGTAATGTGGTGACCAGAACTGAATGCAGTACTCTAGCTGTGGCCTAACTAGTGTTTTATACAGTTCAAGCATCACCTCCCTGCTCTTATATTCCAAGCCTCGGCTTCTTAACCACCATATCTACCGGCCCTGCTACCTTCAGGGATCTGTTTATATGCACTCCAAGGTCCCTCTGTTCCTCTACACTTATCAGTGTCCTACCATTTAATGTGTATGCCCTTGCCTTGTTAGCTCTCCCCAAATGCATTACCTCACACTTCTCCGGATTGAATTCCATTGGCCACTGTTCTGCCCACATGTCCAGTTCATTAATATCTTCCTACGGTCTACAGCTTTCTTTTTCATTATTAACCACACAGCCAATTTTTATATCACCTGCAAACTTCGTAATCATACCCCCATGTTCAATTCTAAATCATTGATATATACCACAAAAAGCACAGGACCCAGTACTGAGCCCTGCAGAACCAAACTGGTAAAAAGCCTTCCAGTCACAAAAATACCCAGCAACTATTAACCTTTGCTACCTGCCTCTGAGGCAATTTTGGATCCGACTTGCCACTTTGCCTTGGATCCCATGGGCTTTACTTTCATGACCAGTCTGCCATGTGGGACCTTATCCAAAGCCTTGCTAAAATCCATATACACTACATCCAACTGTTACCCTCATTGACCCTCCTTGTTACCTCCTCAAAAAATTCAATCAAGTTAGTCAGACATGACCTTCTCTAAACAAATCCATGCTGACTGTCCTTGATGAATCCATATCTTTCTAAATGAAGTTTTATCCTGTCCCTCATAATTTTTTCCATTAATGTTTCAACCACCGAGGCTAGGCTGACTGGTCTGTAATTATTCGGTCTATCCCTTTCTCCCTTTTTAAATAACGTCACAACGTTGCAATCCTCTAGTCCATCACCACACTTGTAAGCAGAGAGGATTGGAAAATGATGGTCAGAGCCTCTGCTATTTCCTCTCTTGCTTCTCTTAACAGCCTGGGATATATTTCATCCAGGCCTGGAGATTTATCCACTTTCAAAGATGTTAAATCTCTTAATACTTCCTCTCTCACTATGTTTATTTCATCTAACATTTCACACTCCTCCTCCCTGATTGCAATGTCTGCATCGTCCCTCTCTTTTATGAAAACAGACGCAAAGTATTCATTAATCATCATACCCACGACTTACATCTCCACATACATGTTACCTTTATGGGGCTCAAATTTCCCCAAGAGTTGCCCCGTTTTTTTTGGAGTAAGTAGCTTTTTTTGGAGTAACTTAAAAATTGCAAATTTCCCCATTTAACTTGCTCCAGTGTAAGTCAGTTAGTTAGGTTTTTTTCTAGTTTAGTTTGTTCTTTCCAAAAGGGGACATAACAAGCCACGTACGCCTCTTCTGGCCGTAGAAGCAAATTTGGCCAGCTGAAAGTTACTCCAAACTAACTTAGGCTAGTGTATGTGGCCACTTTTGTAGGCACAGAAAAACCTTAAGAAATCAGCGCAGGCAGCCAGAGATGGCAGGGGTGGGGTGGTGGGGGGGGAAAGGTGAGTTAGAGGATTCTAAAGCACTAAAGACCAGCACAACATCGTTAGCACAACAGCTGCACAACATAATCAAAAATAAATGAAAGATAAATCAGCTACTGAAAATAGAGCAGTCCTACCTTGCCGACTGCAGAACGCATCGGCTAGCCCTCCCGCTAGGGCTAGGGGCGGCAGGCATGCATGACTGTAGGGCAGAGGGATTTTTACTTTTTATAGTTGTCCCTAAATATTGCGTGGTCCTAATGGAACATGATTCAGTTTTAATGCAAAATATCTTTTATTGGATATTTTACAGTGCACTTCAACGACAACAACAGCAAAGAAAGGCTCCACCCACATCTGGGGAAAGTGCACTTCCTCATAGGGTCGGTGATGGTTGTGGGGGGGGGCGTTGGGGGCCCGGCTTGGGTCTCACCAGTGGCTGGTGCATGGATTGAAGTGGAAATGGCATTTAAGTATCCGGCCTTTGTGCCCTTATTGCAGAAGCTAACTCCCTCATGGCATCAACCATTGTTTGCACACCCTCTGAAATGCCCGCCCTCACTTCCCGTCTCAGTGCTGAGATTTCACCCGAAGTGTCGCTATCTCATCACGCACCCCACTGATGGCCGCCACGAGTGATCTTGTGAGGGTATTGGTTTCCTCAGCCAATGACACAACCTGATTAACACCTGCTGAGGGCTGCATCTCAGGAGAGACTGGTTGGCTTCTCCTCCCCCTCGTCGTGGGTCTGCCTAGTGGCATCCCTCCAGTGTGAGGCGCAGGCTGGGACGGTGGGGGACTGGGTGTCCCAAGATGCATTTCACGATCGCCACTGGGACCCGCAACCTCGGAAGGTGTGAAACCCTGGAATGTCGCCATGGAGCTCATGGAGGTTTCTGGCAGTGTGATACCCTGTACTATGGACTGATCCATATCGCGGTCAGCATTCTCCTGTGAACACATTTCCATGGAGCCCTCCTCCCCCCACCCGCCTTGGTCTGGAGCACACGCATCAGGATCTTCTAGTGGATCTTCAGGATGTTGAGGAATGTCTTCTTCTGCAAAATACAACGGAACAGTCAAATGGTTAGCAGCACAGGAGGGGGCAGGATGGGTGGCATGAGTAGTCTGATGCATAGCAGGTCAGTCAGCAGGTTGACTTGAAGGGCGACCATGCATTTTAATGACTCACCCTCACCCTCGCGTGTGGGTCCAGCTTGTGCAGAACTGATTCTTTTTCTGCTGGTGCAACTCAGCAAGGCAGTAACCCTCTGTCCCAGGGGTGACAGTTGGTGCAGATTTGGCAGTCCTCCTCCTGTTCTAATTCTTTCCCTTTTGTTGTGGGCCAATTTCTTCTGCAAAGACATGGTGCGCTTCTGATGGGTGGGACACATACAGATGGTCACATTTTCCATTGCAATTCAATTTAAAGATAAAGATAGTACTTACACTCACTACTTGACCAACATCCTGCCATTTCTTCTTGCACTGGCTTCCAGATCTTGCGGTATTGACCCCAGCGGAGTATTCTTCTGCAACTAGGTTCTATCTTTTTCTCATTTCCTTGGGTGAAACTTTTGTGGGACCACTCTTGCTGATATGCAGTTCCAGCCATTTCTCCTCAATGACAATGACTAGTTTCTCCACTTCCTCATGGATGAAATTCTTTGTTCGTTTTGCATGCTCTTGTGCCATTCGTCTATTGGACTCACATTCAGTTAATGTTCAAAAATCACACTTCTCACCTTTTTTCCACCTATCCAGCACTCCTTTCCACTCCCTCAGCCACACAAAAATCAATATTTAAACCGTACCTTTATATATGCTCCATCACCGATGATACTGAGGACGCTCTCCCTTTAATTGGCCAATTGCCAAGCTTCCTTTTGCACTGCGCATGTGTGCACACTGAAACGTCCATTACGCATGCGCGCACGCTCAAACAGACATGTGTTCCCCTGTCGGCACTCCACAAGACGCTGGGCCCTAGCCGCCACCCCCCCCCCCCGAGCAAGCGCGGCTGAAGCTTCGCTCTCCACCCCCCAGGCTCTGCAGCGCCACGCAGATGGATCCGGACAACGAGGGAGCGGCCAAAGTGGAAGGTAAGTTTTTGCCGCTTTTTTTGCCCCAAAAAGTCAGCATCCCAACCCTAACTGCAGCGCTCTCGGTGGCTGGGGAAATTTGGGCCCATGGTCTCTAATAGGCCCTACTCTTTCTTTAGATATCATCTTGCTCTTAATGTATTTATATAACATCTTTGGGTTTTCCTTGATTTTATTTGCCAATATTTTTTCATGTCCTCTCTGCTTTTCTAATTCCTTTTTTTAATTTCACCCCATCACTTTTTATACTCCTATAGGGTTTCTGCAATGTTGAGCCCTCAGTATCTGTCATAAGTTTCCCTTTTTTTCTTTATCATCCCTTGTATGCCCCTTGATATCCAGGGGGTGCTGGACTTGTTAGTCCATCCTTTATCTTTAAGGGAACATACTTGCCCCGAACCCTCACTATCTCCTCCTTGAATGCCTCCGACTGCTCTGACACCTTCAAGTAGTTGTTTGCAGTCCACTTTGGCTAAATTCCATCTTAGCTTAGTAAAGTTGGCTTTTCCCCAATTGAGAACTTTTATTCTTGGTCTACCTTTGTCCTTTTCCATAACTACCCTAAATATAACTGAATTATGATCACTACCACCAAAATGCTCTCCCACTAATACCCCTTCCACCTGCCCAGCTTCATTCCCTAAAACTCCAGAACCGCCTCCTCTCTTGTTGGGCCAGCTATGAACTGGCTAAAAAAAGTTCTCCTGAATGCATTTTAAGAATTCTGCTCCCTCTATACCTTTCACACTAATTTTATCCGAGTTAATATTTGGGTAGTTAAAATTCCCTACTATTACTGCCCTATTTTTGCACTTCTCAGAAATTTGCTTGCAAATTTGCTCGTCTGTCTCCCTCTGACTGTTTGGGGGTCTATAAGAACACTTTCAGCAGTGTGATCACCCCTTTTTTGTTCTTCAGTTCAACCCATATGGCTTCATTTTATGATCCCTCTAACATATCCCACATTACCACAGTGACTACATTTTTAAAAGTACTTCATTGGCTGTAAAGCGCTTTGTGACATCCACGGCCAGATCAGCCATGATCTTGTTGAATGGCGGAGCAGGCTCAAGGGGCTAGATGGCCTACTCCTGTTCCTAATTCTTATGTTCTTATCCAGTGGTCGTGAAATGCTCTATATAAATGCAAGTCTTTCTTCCTTGATATCATTCCTACTCTCAGCTGTAATTGTTCCTTTAAACAATACTTAGATTCCCCCCCTCCTTTTTTATCCCTCTCTCTATCTTGTCTGAAAACCCTGTTGAGCTGCCATTCCTGCCCTTGTTTCAGCCATGACTGCAGATTCCCCTTCATTCTCTCTCAATGGACTGCAGATTCTCCTCATTCTCAGTCACTGGACTGCAGATTCCCCTTCATCCTTGGTCAAATGAGCAGCAGATTTCTCTTCAGTCTCGGTTAATGTTGTTCATGATGAGCTTTAAAAGATTATTAATCAGTTGTCAGTTTTCCATCAACTTGTGAAGCTCCATCACTGGAACTCCATCTGGAACTAGAGTTTCAAAACCTGAGTTGAGACACAAATCTGTTGGCCTGGCCATAGTTAACAATTTAGACTAGGTGCAAATAAAATTCACAAGAATGATACCAGAACTGAGAGGATATACTTATCAAGAAAGATTGAATAAGCTGGGGCTCTTATCTGTAGAAAAGACAAGGCTGATAGAGATCTTTCGGATTATGAACGTGTTTGGTAAGGTCGACATGGAGAAGATGTTTCTAATTGTGGGAAGAAGTCCAAAACTTGGGGCCATAAATATAAGATAGTCACTAAGGAATTCAGGAGTAACTTCTTTAACCAGAGAATGGTGAGAATGTATAACGCGACTTGTTGAGGCAAATAGCATAGATGCATTTAAGGGGAAGCTAGATAAACATGAGGAATAAAGGAGTGGAAGGATATGCTGATAGGGTGAGGTGAAGTAGGGTGGGAGGCATTGGCATGGACCAATTGGGCCGAATGGCCTGTTTCTATGCTGCAGACTCTATGGGCTGGATATTTACTGGGGCAGGCTCTAGGCAGGAAGTCTGGGTTTCCCTGCATGCTGTGGAAATTTTACTCCACAGCGTGCACCTTTAGGCCCCAACATGTTCCCCATCTGGAAGTCAACTTGATTGACAAGCTTGCTTCCAGTAGGGCGGGGAAGACTTCGGAGGAGGTCTGATCCCTGACCCTGGGGTGGGGGTTGCCCGATCCTGAAAGCGGGTCAGACGCTTCAGCCTGGGGGGGAGGGGATTTGTATGGAGAGGGTCTGATGGTGTGGTAGCTTGGGGGGCTGGGAGGATGCACTCCTGCACCTCATGGCCCACAAAGAGTGCTCCCTGAGGCTGTCCTCGACTTGTTGCTGGTGCCAGGTTTCCCGAGGCCCGGGAAAACCTGCAAAGCCGGTTATATCTGAGGCTTCCAGTTTCATTAGCATATTTAAAATGCCAACCTGCCTCCTGGGACTGAGTTGGCTGCCCGCCCCTTGTCTCACCTCAGTAAAACCTGGACGTCAGTGGGTTGGAGATACGCTTGGAATTTTTGCCCATTTAACCTCTCAACCTGCTCACTCATGTTGAAATTGCCACCCCCCCCCCCCCATATGTTACACAAAAGCATCCAATCAAGTTACTAAGAAATATTAAAAAATAATGAAATAATTTTGGCTGCATCCTTCACTAAGATATACAGCTAATGATAATGTTTCTGATGTAACAAACACAAAAAATTACAAAATTCTGAAAAATATCGCTCGATCTACCTATAAAATAGATCATATAATGTTAGAATTATCTGTAAGATGTTTTGGCTGCATGGTCCTGTCCTTCTGGAGCCTGAGTTAGGATTTTTACCTGAGCCTTGAGTGCTGGGGACAAATTCTGTGAATTTAAAATTCTTATCCTTGTTTTCAAATCCCTTCATGACCTTGCCCCCATTCTTACCTCCGTAACCTCCTCCAGCCCTGCAATCCTTCGCGACCTCTGCGCTGCTCCAATTCTGGTTTTGCATATCCTCGATTTTAATCACACCACCATTGGCGGCTGTGCCTTCAGCTACCTAGGCCCTAAGCTCTGGAATTCCCTTCCTAAACCTCTCCACCTTGCTACCAGTGTTCCTGTTAATTTTTTTGGGTGTGCAGCCCAGTTAAGGGTTCACGCACCCAAAACGGTTTTCCCCATTGAAAAGCCGGCGAGCTGTCTGCACGAGAGGTCCAGAGAGCTGTGCAGCCATGCAGCTTAAAGGGAACATTGCTCGCTACCTCTCTTTAAGATCTTCCTTAAATCTGCCTGTTTGACTAAACTTTTGATCACCTGTCCTAATATCTCCTTATATGGCTCAGTGTCAAATCTTGTTTGATTATACTCTTATGGAGTGCCTCGGGATGTTTTACTACGTTAAAGGCGCTGTATTAATACAAGTTGTTGTTTTGTGCGCACGCATGCATCGTGGATGTTAATATCCTCACCCTGCTCCTGTGGAACGACAATATTCAAGAGGACACCGTGATAATCCAGGTCACATAAAAAGAATGTAGAAAAGGACCTGAGTTACAGATGTTGACAAATTTGTTGTGGGTGAAAGAAAATTTTCAAATAGCCACCATGAGCTGTGAGGGATAGAAAAAAATAAAATGAAAGAATCATTTTATTAACTTTTTTTGTGAAGTTTAATCCTAAATAATAATGCTGCTGTTTCACAGAGGGGGAACGGATGTGAGGCTGGAGGGGGATGTTTACAAGGTGCTTTGATGCTGATGTTAGACATTGCAGCTGCAATCCATCAGTTAGCCAGGCCTGGACACACAGAATGACTAATCTATCTGTTCAAGACTCTGTTCTTTGCCAGTGGAAACCTAGTGGGCAGTGACGGCTTCAGGAGGAATTACAAATCTATTGTGAGAATTAAGGTGGAGAATAATATCTTATGTAATCATGGTAAAAAACTGTAAAAAGAGAAGGGAGAAGGCAAGAATAAATAAGTTTATTTGCATATTAACCAAATCTTGCAATTCACCGTGGCAGGTAGGTAAAAAAAAACGTTATAGTTAAATTAATTGAGAATGAGAGCTTGGGGGAGGAAAGAATAAAGTTGCTTGCATCGTAAAGTTTTGTAAAGTGAATAGTACTACAAATATTGTTCCTACCTATCAAATGCATCCAGTGCATCTCCAGCAATGGCTTCTTTTCCCTCTCCTTCACTGTCACCACTGAGGTCCGCCAAGTTTCTATCCTTGACCTCCTCTTATTCATCCACTTGATGCCCCCAGCAGCCACAGGCACAGGTCCACATGTACATTGATGATGCCCAGCTCTACCTCTTCACCATGTCTCTTGACTGCTTCAGTGCTGTCAGATTGCTTGTCTGGCATCAAGTTCTGGGTGAGTCACGACTTCCTCCAGCTGAACATTGGGAAGATCAAAGTCACCATTTTTGGTCCCCACCATAAACTCCGCTGTCTTACCTTTGACTCCATCCCCTCCCTTTGACTCCCATCCCCCTCCCTAACCATTCTTTCAGGGTGAACCAAGATCCCTAACTTCTGCCTCTGCAACATTTCCCAATTGCACCCTTAAAATTAGAGGAAGGCCATTCAGGAGCAAAATTAGGAAGCACTTTTTCACGCAATGGGTGGTAGAAATCTGGAATCTATCCCAAAGACTGTGGTTGCTGGGATAATTGGAGCGTGTTGAGTAGCACGGCAAAGTGTACCGACCAAAAAAGCTGGCAGGGGCACTGTCCAACAAAAAGCTTTGCTTTTTAAGATGAATTTGGGTGGCATGGCCGCGCAGCAGCAGCGCGCACCCTGATGACGTCAGTACGGCCGCAAGCTCCATACCGCAGCGGAAGTCAGTAGCTTGCGGAGGAAGTCCACACCGCCGAGAAAACTCCCGCACTGAAAATGCATCATGGGGGCCAATCGACTGGAACGCGGCGGCCACTCAATTTTGCCGAATGGCCGCCGAAAACCCGCAATAACGGTCCTTCCTGGGACCTGAATTTCGGCCCCTGTATCTCAAAACCCAATTGTTAGAGCATCAGTGGAGCTTTCTCTCTTACTGTACTTTTATCCGCTCCCTTTTGCTTCTCTCTTGGTTTCTCTCCCTCTTTCTCTCTCTTTCTCCCCCTGTATCTTTTGCTCCCTAATCTTTCTGTATCTCCCTCACCATTGTTTCAGTGTTTCTCGCTCCTCTTTCTTTCCCGGTTCTTTCTCTGTTCTTTGATTCTCCCTCTTTTTTTTTCTTATCCGTTCCTGTTTTGCTAATTTTTATTTGTGTTTCACTTTCTGTGTCTCACTCTGTTCCTTGTGTTTCTCAGTCTTTCTGTATGTTTCACTTTTCTTATTTGTGTCTCTCACTCGCTTTCTATGTTTCACACTCTGATCTCCCTGTGTTTGACCCTGGGTGCTAAGGTGCTGGATTATGGGCTTTATAAATAGAGACACAGAGTACAAAAGCCAGGAAGTTATGCTAAAGCTATATAAAACACTAGTTCGGCCCCAGCTGGAGTATTGTGTCCAGTTCTGGGCACCACTCTTTAGGGAGGACGTGAATTCTTTAGAGAGGGTGCAGAGCGATTTACTAGAATGGTTCCAGGGATGAGGGATTATAGTTACGTGGATAGACTAGAGAAGCTGGGGCTGTTCTCCTTGGAACAGCGAAGGCGAAGAGGAGATTTGATAGAGGTGTTTAAAATCATGAAGGGTTTAGATAGAGTAAATAAGGAGAAATTGTTTCCAGTGGCTGAAGGGTCGATAACAAGAAATTTAAAGTGATTGGCAAAAGAATAGAGGCGACACAAGGAAAAACTTTTTTATGCCACGAGTGATTAAGATTTGGAATGAACTGTCTGATATTGTGGTAGATACAGATTCAATAGTAGCCTTCAAAAGGGAATTGGATAAATACTTGGAGAAAAAAATTGCAGGAATATGAGGGAAGAGCGAGGGAGTGGGTTTAACTGGCTTGCTCTTCGAAAGAATTGGCACAGACTCTTTCTGTGCTATACTATTCAAGGATTCTAATTGTAGCAAGCACACCGAAACCGAAATGTCAAAGAACAATGCCATCACATTGAACTTTTGGACATTACAGCATGGAGCCTCCACCCATTTATCCAGCAATTTTTAGCCACGTCTTTCTACTCTGATAATGATCTGTGTTTCAAAGTTCAACTTCGGATGATACGGCTGAAGTGAAATTATCTGACGAAATTTAACTTTAACATACTGTTCAAAAAAGCATTTTAATTTCTATCATTATTAATTTTTATTTTCTTTAAATTTCCTCCTTCTCTACATTCTGCTGTGGGATTATCTCATCTGAATTTTCACACTGCTGCTTTAGAGGCTTCAGTGTCCTGTGAGATCGGATGGCGAGAACCATGACAGAGGACTTCACAAGCCCCACTGCTGCCCTTAGATAGTCGTGGCTCAATGGGTAGCACGCTCACCTCTGAGACCACACCTAGAGTACTGCGTACAGTTTTGGTCTCCTTATTTAAGGAGGGATATACTTGCATTGGAGGCAGTTCAGAGAAGCTTCACTAGGTTGATTCCTGAGATGAAAGGGTTGTCTTATGAAGAAAGGTTGAGCACGTTGGGCCAATACTCATTGGAGTTTAGAAGAATGAGAGGTGATCTTATTGAAACATATAAGATTCTGAGGGGGCTTGACAAGGTAGATGCTGGGAGGATGTTTCCCCTCGTGGGGGAATCTAGAACTAGGGGCGACAGAATAAGGGGGTCACCAATTTAAGACGGCGATGAGGAGGAATTTCTTCTCTCAGAGGGTCGTGAATCTTTGGAATTCTCTACCCCAGAGAGCTGTGGAGGCCGAGTCATTGAATATATTCAGGGTGGATATAGACAGATTTTTGAACGACAGGGGAATCAAGGGTATGGGGAACAGGCAGGAAAGTGGAGTTGAGGCCAAGATCAAATCAGCCATGATCTTATTGAATGGCGGAGCAGGCTCGAGGGGCCGTATGGCCTACTCCTGCTCCTATTTCTTATGTTCTTATGAGTCAGTAGGTTGTGGGTTCAAGTCCCACTCCAGAGACTTGAGCACAAAAATCTATGCTGACACTTGTATTGCAGTACTGAGGTAGAGCTGCACTGTCAGAAATAGCGTCTTTCGAATGAGACATTAAACCAACACCTCTCAATTGATCCCAAAAGATCCCACGGCACTATTTCAAAGAGAGCATGCTATGCGAGCTTTGGGACTCTGTACAACCTCTGCTTCACTAATGTCAAACACTTAGGGGGTTGAAAACCACCAAATCCCCATACACTTCAGGGAGAAACAAGGCAGGAGAATTGTGAAGCACTTATTGAGGGAGTGAATAAACACTAAAGAGGTTGCAAAATGCTGGCATGTTGGCACTCTAGTGTAGTACTGAGGGAGTGCTACACTGTTGGAGGTGCCGTCTTTCAGATGAGACATTAAACCGAGGCCTTGTGTGCCTCTAGGGTGGATATGAAAGCTCCCATGGTTCTATTCGAAGAACAGCAGGGGAGTCCTCCCCCAAGTCCTTGCTAATATTTATCTTTCAACCAACATCACTTAAAAAAACCCAGATTATCTGGTCATTATCACATTTCTATTTGTGGAAGCTTGCTGTGTGCAAATTGGCTGTTGTGTTTCCTACATTACAACAGTGACTACAAGTATATAATTGGCTGTAAACGCTTGAGGGCATCCTGAAGTCATGAAAGGCGCTATTTAAATGCAAGTCTTTTTATCAGAAAATCACACCCCAGTTACTTACGTAAAATCTGTTTGTAAGTGGCTGACATATTAACGTGAATGCATTTACTTTATGTGCTTTGTGCAGGGTAAAGCACCTCATTCTGGTTGAGCCATGGGGATTTCCAGAGCGACTTAATCACACAGACCAGGAGCGACCAATGCCGATCTGGATAAAAGCCGTGGGTGCAATGCTGAGCTCGTTCAACCCATTGGCAGGTCTTAGATTAGCTGGGCCCTTTGGTAAGGAAACTCAATGTGCTATGTTTTATTTCAATAGTATATTACTCCAACAAATCTAGTTTTGGTTCCGTACATAAGGAAGGATATACATGCCTTAGAGGGGGTGCAATGAAGGTTCCTGAGATTGATTCCTGGGATGAGGGGGTTGTCCTATTAGGAACAATTGAATAGAATGGGCCTAATTTCTGTGGAATTTAGAAGAACGAGAGGTGATCTAATTAAAACATACAAGATTCTGACAAGGTAGATGCTGAGAGGCTGTTTCCCCTGGCTGGAGAGTCTAGAACTAGGGGTCACCGACTCAGAATAAGGGGTCGGCCATTTAGGACTAGGGTGAGGAGAAATTTCTTCACTCAGAGGGTGGTGAATCTTTGAAATTCTCTACCCCAGAGAGCTGTGGATGCTCAGTCGTTGAGTATATTCAAGACAGTCTCAATTGTCTCCCAGCAACCATAGGATTTTAGGGAAGAGAGTTCCAGATTTCCACTACCCTTTGTGTGAAGAAGTGCTTCACCCCTCAACAGCCTAACTCTAATTTTAAGGTTATGTCACCTCATTCTTGATTTCCCCAATAGAGGAACTAGTTTCTCTTTATTTACCCTATTGAATCCTTTTTATAATTTTAAACACCCCGATTAGATCACCCCTCAGTCTTCTGTACTCAAGCGGTGTTTGGGCAAATGGCTCCAGTACATGCAGCTTCTCTGGGTTTTAGTGCTATGTGTATTTTTCTTGCTTGTTTTATTGGTAGCTGTTTGCTGACTGCTGGGTCTTGATTGGCCGTTTTTGTATCTCTCTTTTGATACCTCTTAATTCGTAATTTTCCGTTGCAATCTTCATTGGCATGTTCAGCCATGAACTCATTGAATGGCGGTGCAGGCTAGAAGGGCTGAATGGCCTGCTCCTGCACCTATTTTCTATGTTTCTATGTTCTCTACCTGTTCTGTTGCGATTTGTTGTTGTTTTATGAATGTGAGCCAGTCGGGTGCAAGAATTTGCACATGACAAAGGTTGGATACATGAAGTGTGATGGGGACAGACACCTGGCAGATACTAGACTGTTTTAGTAGACTTCCCTCCGGTGTTGCTATGAGATGTCGGAATATGTATAATCCATCCTCTGCTTGCCCCATGCATTCCTGTGCTGCGTTAAGGCCTCATCTGTCGATTGCAGCAGAGCTGCTGTGCCCCAACTGTCCAGGTTTTCTCATCTTGTGGATTCTCCAGATACAAACCCGCAGTTGCTGGCTCTGGCCTCCCCCTCATTATCCTGGCACCTCCTGAGATCCTGTGCCAATTTGCCATGAGCAATCAGGCTACAGGAAGACACCAATTTCACCTTCTCAGTTCCTAATCGCACTGTTGTTATTCAAAGGCCGTTACTATTCATAGGATCATGAAAAGAAAGAACTTCCCTTTATATAACGGAGTGTCTATTTCTCCTGCCCTTTTTCTGTCCTTCTGCGTCTGCATCCTGTCGACTCTGCCTCCGATGCCTCCCGCCTGAAACTGGAAATGGGGCCCCGCAATGGACAGACCATGTTTTTCCTCAGAGCCTGCAAGCGGCGAGGAGAGAGAGACACGGGGGGTGGGGGGGGGGAGAGGGCTATTGGGGGGGGGGGAAGGAGGGAGAGGGATGGGGGGGGTGGGAAGAGAGACACGAGGGGGGGGGGGGAAGAGAAAGGGATGGGGGTGAGAGAGAGGGATGGGGGAAATAGAAAGAGGAGGGAGAGAGAGGGACATGGGGGGGGGGGGGAGAAGAGAGACACAGGGGCGGGGGGGAGTAGAGGGGAAGCGGGAGGGGAGAAAGGGAACTCAGGGAAAACGGATCACGTTCTTCCAACCCCCTTTGCATCCACACCCAATTTCTCGGAAAGCTCAGTGCGTATGTTACAAGGGACATCGTTGGACTGGAGAAGTCACAACATTGTCACTATTCACTACATACCCAATAAACCTGTTAACAATCCGTGACCCCCATACAATGCCCCATCTATGGCGGCGGCGGGGTGGGTGGTACGGTCAGGCACATGCTGGCGTAATGGACTTTGACTGGGGGAGGCAGCACATGTGCTCGGGTAAGAGACATTCGGCTGAAACTTTGTGGTTTTTGGGGAGATCTATCCTCTGTGGCTTCTGAAGTCAAAATGGATAGAATTACAATTTGTAGAACTTGGGCTGGGTGGTTCCAGTTACACATTCAGAGAAACTTCAGAGTGTGGCTTATCCTCCAAGCGGACCAATCAGCAACAGGTCATGTGATAATGGAGAGCCAATCAGAGACAAGGCGGCCATTTTGGCACTACAAATAAACGCATCCTTTATATAGTGTCTTTCTCAGTTACTTTTTTTTTGATCACTATTTATGTAGCCAAATGTATTAGCCCAAATAGCACAAATGACCAGTTAATCTGCTCTATAGTGTCAACTGTGGCTCAGTGGGTAGCACTCTCATCTTTGAGTCAGAAGGTTTGTGGGTTTAAGTTCTACTCCAGAGACTTGAGCAGAAAATCTAGGCTGGCACTCTCAGTGTCAGTACAGAGGGAGTGCTGCACTTCGGAGGTGCCTTCTTTTGGATGAGATGTTAAACTGCACCGTCTGCTCTCAGCTGCACGTAAAAGATCCCATGGCACTATTTCAGAGAAGAGCAGGAGAATTCTCTCCAGTGTCCTGTCCCTCAACTAAAAAAAAAATCATCTGATCATTTAATTCATTGCTGTTTGCTGTGCACAAATTGGCTGCCATGTTTAATAGATTACAACAGTGACTACACTTCACAAAGTAGTTCATTGACTGTAAAGCACTTTGGGACGTAAGTCGCTATAGAAATGCAAGGTTTTTTTTCTTTCTATAAAAATTCTATGAATTGTAAAATCCCCTTTGAGTAGCAACCACATAAGAAACTGACAATCAACTGATTTTATTTCGCTGCAAAAATATAGAAGCTAGAAGTGGAAATGAAACTTCTTTCAGTTGTGAAATGTTTCTTATATTTATCACAGGTCCAATTCTAGTGCAGCGATTAAGACCTGACTTCAAGCAAAAGTTCTCCTCTGTGTGCGAAGATGAAAATACGGTCACAGAATACATTTATCACTGCAATGCACAAACTCCTAGGTAAGCACTGATGCTTTTTTCTTCAGTTATTTCTTTAAAGACTGACAGTTTCCTGGAGTTTCATCACATATATTTTGAGCTTAACCATAAATTACAGCAACTGCTCGACCAATATGGGGTGATTGGTCAGTTCAAATCACCTTAACCAGAGTAAACGAGTTAAAATGAATCTTTGACAAATGTGTGCATTTAATGTTAGTTGTAATGTCCAAAATGCTGAAACCTCAATTTTAAACTGATATTGTGATCAAGAATTTCTGACTTGTAAACCAGAAATACTTGTATGTACTGAGGCTAGTTTAGGGTTATGAAAATAGCATTCATGGTTGCTACCATTATTTTCACAATACTTCAATCTTTCATTCATTAGCTGTCATAAATAAAGGCTCAGGTAGTTCATATTGCTGAGAAATCATAAAATAAGTGGTTTAAGTATCCCTTTTATTTAAAAAAAAACTTGCATTTATAAGCGCCTTTCATGACCACCGGACGCCCCAAAGTGCTTTATAGCCAATGAAGTACTTTTGAAGGGTAGTCACTGTTGTAATGTAGCAAACGTGGCAGCCATTTGCACACAGCAAGCTCCTACAATCAGCAAAGTGATAATGACCAGATAGTGATGTTGATTGAGGGATAAATATTGGCCAGGACACAGGGGAGAACTCCCCTGCTCTTCAACTAGTGCCACGGGATATTTTATGTCCACCTGAGAGGGCAGACGGGTCCTCGGTTTAACGTCTAATCCGAAAGACGCGCCTCTGACTGTGCAGCACTTGCTCATACTGCACTGGAGTGTCAGCCTGGATTGTGTGCTCAAGTCCCTGTAGTGGAACCCTTCTGACTCCAAGGCGTGAGTGCCACAAATGAGCTGAGGCTGACACCATTTACTATAGAAAGGAATTTAGGTTGATTCAGACTTTAAAGATGAACTGTTGTCATTCTGACTTGTCTTTGAGCTGATGTTTACGACTATCTTGTTCTTTAGACTAGATAAATTCCACTAAGCACACTTTTGCGGCTGTGAAAAGCATATTGGAATTGTTTGTGTCTTAAAGAAGTAGCTGTTAGTTGTATTCAAATGGTGTACAGCAATTTGGTGTTAATTGTATTCAGGTGGTGGGTATTAATTGTGCATATATATATATATACAATATATATATCGGAATAGTCTGGGGAGGTTTGCAAGCTGATCTTCGGGGTGCACGGTATGTAATGTGTGTCTCTAAATTAATGCTTGTAAGTAACTAAAGACTAAGCTCTAGTGTTCTATTCTTCACCACCTGGTTACCCGACTTTTAAAAGAAGGGCTCGTTGTTTTGCGAAGCTCCATTTATGCTTTTTTGATTAACTTTAAAAACACCTCTTCAAATAGTTACTATTGTAATTGGTTACACTCGCAGTGTTTTAACTTGATAATTGAAATTTGTTGCTTGGATCTCAAATAAAAAGATGACATTAAACAGAAAATCATGGAATTGAGTTCCAGTGCCTCATCATAGGCGGTCCCTCGAAACGAGGATGACTTGCTTCCACGCCAAAAAAGGATGAATTCACAGGTATTTCAATGAAGGACCCGAACTACATCTTGAAGGATGGAAGATGCCTGTGCGTGGATTTTTTTAACATGTGGTGGTCGTTGCACACCAGCCACCAGACGGGCTTGACAGAGCTAGGTCTTGGTCCAGTGGCAAGGATTACCCAAGACGAACTGGAGACCAGCTCTGCTGCACGGACCTAGTGCGCACACATCGCAGTGTGGGCTGGCCCGTGCTGCCCCTTGGCACCTGGCCCCAAACTCATGCTTCCCTTGGGCCCCGATCACATTGCTCTACAATCTCTCGCCGATCCTTTGCCCCGACTTCGCCGCTCCTGCTGTACCTACCCACGCTTCAATCACCGACTGGGCCTTGATGACGCCACTCTTCGCTGCCGTCGCCCTCCTGCACCAGCTCGCGCTGCTCCCTGAAGTGGTATGCCTCCACACTGCTTCGGGCGGCCATACCTCTGCTCCTTTTATGGTTCCTACCTGCCACTGGTGTTCTCACGCAGGTTGGGGCCTCCACGCTGCATGAGAACACCAGTGCCAGTGCAGTCGTGACTCAGGAAACTCAATCGCTCTGACGTGCTTTCCTCAATTGTTTTTTTTATTTATTCTTGGGAAGTGGGAGTCGCTGGCAAGGCCAGCATTTATTGCCCATCCCTAGTTGCCCTTGGAAAGATGGTGGTGATCTGCCTTCCTGAACAGTTGCAGTCCTTGTGCTGAAGGAACTCCTGCAGTGCTGTTAGGTAGGGTGTTCCAGGATTTTGACACGGCAACGATGAAAGAACAGTGATATATTTCCAAGTCAGGATGGTGTGTGACTTGGAAGGGAACGTGGAGGTGGTGGTGTTCAGTTTTGACCATTCTTTGTTCAAATACAGATTGAGCTCGCTCCGCATTAATTGGTCTATCTCAGAAATGGAGAAAATCTGTAGAACTTAACACCACATTCAAATTCCTTTTGATAGTCAATCACACGCTGGTTTTAGGACACAATTATCTGTACTATCAAAATGGCCGCATTGTCTCTGATTGGCTCTCCATTATCACATGACTTGATTGCTGATTGGTCCCCTTGGAGGATAAGCCACACCCTGAAGTTTTTCTGGAATGTGCAACTGGAACTGCCCAGCCCAAGTTCTGACTTTGCAATGTGTAATTCGATACATTCTGACTTCAGAAGTTGAGAGGACAGCTCTCCACCAACCAAGCAAAAGCCTCCCAAGTTCCAGCCAAAGTCCCTCACCACAGTGCAAGTGCATCCCTACCCCAGCTGAAGTCCTTCACCCTAGCACATGACTGTACACCCAACTCCCCCTCCACCAGGCCATAGATGGGGCATTGCGTGTGGGTCATGGATTGTTAACAGGTTTACTGGGTATGAAGTGAATAGTGACAATGTTATGACTTCTGGATTTCATCCACTCCAGTGATGTCTCCTGTAACACACGCACCGAGCTTTCCGAGAAATCGGGCGTGGATGTAAAGGGGATTGGAAGAACGTAATCCGTCTTCTCTGAGTTCCCTCTCTCCCCTCCCGCATCCCCTCTCACTCTCCCCCCCGCCGCCCCCCGTGTCCCTCTCTCACTTTCCACTGCCCGCTGTGTCTCTCTGCTCCCCGCCGTGTATCTCTCTCCCTACCCCCCGCGCCTCTCTCTGCCCCCGCCGTGTCTCTCTCTTTCCCCCCAACCCCGCCCCATGTCTCACTCTGCCCTCCGCTGTGTCTCTCGTTTACACCCCCCCCGTCAATCTCTCTTCCCCCCCCCCCCCCGTCTCTCTCTCTTCCCCCCCCCCCCCCCGTCTCTCTCTCTTCCTCCCCCCGTCTCTCTCTCTACCCCCCCCTCCGTCTCTCTCTCTTCCCCCCCCCGTCTCTCTTTCCCCACCCCCCCCCGTTTCTCTTCACCAACCCCCCGTTTCCCTTCCCCCCCCCCCCGTCTCCCTTCCCCCCCCCCCCACCCGTCTATCTTTCCCCACCCCGTCTATCTTTCCCCACCCCGTCTCCCTTTCCCCCCCCCGTCTCCCTTCCCCCCCCCCGTCTCCCTTCCCCCCCCCCGTCTCCCTTCCCCCCCCCCGTCTCCCTTCCCCCCCCCCGTCTCTCTTCCCCCCCCCCCGTCTCTCTTCCCCCCCCCCGTCTCTCTTCCCCCCCGTCTCTCTTCCCCCCCCCCGTCTCTCTTCCCCCCCCCTGTCTCTCTTCCCCCCCCCGTCTCTCTTCCCCCCCCCGTCTCTCTCCCCCCCCCTGTCTCTCTTCCCCCCCCTGTCTCTCTTCCCCTCCCCCCCCGTCTCTCTTTCCACCCCCCGCCCGTCTCTCTCTCTCTTCCCCCCCTCCCTGTCTCTCTCTCTCCCCCTCCCTCCCTGTCTCTCTCTTCCCCCCCCCCGCCTCTCTCTCTCTCCCCCCCCTCGCCTCTCTCTCCCCCCCCGTCTCTCCCTCCCCCCCGCCTCTGTCTCCCCCCCACCGCCTCTCTCTCTCCCCACCCCCCCCTCTCTCTCTCCCCACCCCCCCCCGCCCTCTCTCTCCCCACCCCCCCCCCCCCCCCGCCTCTCCCCCCCCGCCTCTCTCTTCCCCCACACCACCCGCCTCTCTCTTCTCTCCCCCCCCCCACCGCCTGTCTCCTCCCCCCCCGCCCCGCCTGTCTCTCTCCCCCCCGCCCCGCCTGTCTCTCTCCCCCCCCGCCCCGCCTGTCTCTCTCCCCCCCCCGCCCCGCCTGTCTCTCTCCCCCCCACCTGTCTCTCTCCCCCCCCTCCCTGTCTCTCTCTCTCCCCCTCCCTCCCTGTCTCTCTCCCCCTCCCTCCCTGTCTCTCTCTTCCCCCCCCCGCCTCTCTCTCTCTCCCCCCCCTCGCCTCTCTCTCTCCCCCCCCTCGCCTCTCTCTCCCCCCCGCGCCTCTCTCTCCCCCCCGCCTCTCCCTCCCCCCCGCCTCTGTCTCCCCCCCACCGCCTCTCTCTCTCCCCACCCCCTCTCTCTCTCCCCACCCCCCCCTCTCTCCCCACCCCCCCCTCTCTCTCCCCACCCCCCCCTCTCTCCCCACCCCCCCCTCTCTCCCCACCCCCCCCTCTCTCTCTCCCCACCCCCCCCGCCTCTCCCCCCCCTCTCCCCCCCCCCGCCTCTCCCCCCCCCGCCTCTCCCCCCCCCTCTCCCCCCCCTCTCCCCCCCCCGCCTCTCCCCCCCCCGCCTCTCTCCCCCCCGCCTCTCTCTTGCCCCACACCACCCGCCTCTCTCTTCTCTCCCCCCCCCCCACCGCCTGTCTCTCTCCCCCCCCCCCCCGCCTGTGTCTTCCCCCCCCCCCCCCCGCGTCTTCCCCCCCCCCCCCCGCGTCTTCCCCCCCCCCCCCCCCGCGTCTTCCCCCCCCCCCCCCCCGCGTCTTCCCCCCCCCCCCCCGCGTCTTCCCCCCCCCCCCCCCCCCGCGTCTTCCCCCCCCCCCCGCCTGTGTCTTCCCCCCCCCCCCCCGCCTGTCTCTCTCTCCCCCCCGCCTGTCTCTCTCTCCCCCCCCCCCCCGCCTGTCTCTCTCCCCCCCCCCCCCGCCTGTCTCTCTCCCCCCCCCCCCGCCTGTCTCTCTCCCCCCCCCGCCTGTCTCTCTCCCCCCCCGCCTGTCTCTCTCCCCCCCCCCCGCCTGTCTCTCTCCCCCCCCCCGCCTGTCTCTCTCCCCCCCCCCGCCTGTCTCTCTCCCCCCCCGCCTGTCTCTCTCCCCCCCCGCCTGTCTCTCCCCCCCCCCGCCTGTCTCTCCCCCCCCCCCCGCCTGTCTCTCCCCCCCCCCGCCTGTCTCTCCCCCCCCCCCCGCCTGTCTCTCCCCCCCCCCGCCTGTCTCTCCCCCCCCCGCCTGTCTCTCCCCCCCCCGCCTGTCTCTTCCCCCCCCCCCGCCTGTCTCTTCCCCCCCCCCCCGCCTGTCTCTTCCCCCCCCCGCCTGTCTCTTCCCCCCCCCGCCTGTCTCTTCCCCCCCCCCGCCTGTCTCTTCCCCCCCCCCCGCCTGTCTCTCTCCCCCCCGCCTGTCTCTCTCCCCCCCGCCTGTCTCTCTCCCCCCCGCCTGTCTCTCTCCCTCTCCCCCCCGCCTGTCTCTCTCCCCCCCGCCTGTCTCTCTCCCCCCCCGCCTGTCTCTCTCCCCCCCGCCTGTCTCTTCCCCCCCCCCCGCCTGTCTCTTCCCCCCCCCCCCGCCTGTCTCTTCCCCCCCCCCCCGCCTGTCTCTTCCCCCCCCCCGCCTGTCTCTTCCCCCCCCCCCGCCTGTCTCTTCCCCCCCCCCCCCGCCTGTCTCTTCCCCCCCCCCCCCGCCTGTCTCTTCCCCCCCCCCCCCCCGCCTGTCTCTTCCCCCCCCCCCCCGCCTGTCTCTTCCCCCCCCCCGCCTGTCTCTTCCCCCCCCCCGCCTGTCTCTTCCCCCCCCCCGCCTGTCTCTTCCCCCCCCCCCCGCCTGTCTCTTCCCCCCCCCCCCGCCTGTCTCTTCCCCCCCCCCCCGCCTGTCTCTTCCCCCCCCCCCCCGCCTGTCTCTTCCCCCCCCCCCGCCTGTCTCTTCCCCCCCCCCCCCCGCCTGTCTCTTCCCCCACCCCCCCGCCTGTCTCTTCCCCCCCCCCGCCTGTCTCTTCCCCCCCCCCGCCTGTCTCTTCCCCCCCCCCCGCCTGTCTCTTCCCCCCCCCCCCGCCTGTCTCTTCCCCCCCCCCCCCGCCTGTCTCTTCCCCCCCCCCCGCCTGTCTCTTCCCCCCCCCCCCGCCTGTCTCTTCCCCCCCCCCCCCGCCTGTCTCTTCCCCCCCCCCGCCTGTCTCTTCCCCCCCCCCGCCTGTCTCTTCCCCCCCCCCCGCCTGTCTCTTCCCCCCCCCCCGCCTGTCTCTTCCCCCCCCCCCCCGCCTGTCTCTTCCCCCCCCCCCCGCCTGTCTCTTCCCCCCCCCCCCCGCCTGTCTCTTCCCCCCCCCGCCTGTCTCTTCCCCCCCCCGCCTGTCTCTTCCCCCCCCCGCCTGTCTCTCTCCCCCCCGCCTGTCTCTCTCCCCCCCGCCTGTCTCTCTCCCCCCCGCCTGTCTCTCTCCCCCCCGCCTGTCTCTCTCCCTCTCCCCCCCGCCTGTCTCTCTCCCTCTCCCCCCCGCCTGTCTCTCTCCCCCCCGCCTGTCTCTCTCCCCCCCGCCTGTCTCTCTCCCCCCCGCCTGTCTCTCTCCCCCCCGCCTGTCTCTCTCCCGCCCCGCCTGTCTCTCTCCCCCCCCGCCTGTCTCTCCCCGCCCCGCCTATCTCTTCGCTCCCCCGCCTGTCTCACCCCCCCCGTCTCCCCCCCGCCTGTCTCACCCCCCCCCCCGCCTGTCTCTCTCCCCCTGCCTGTCTCTCTCCCCCTGCCTGTCTCTCTCCCCCTGCCTGTCTCTCTCCCCCTGCCTGTCTCTCTCCCCCTGCCTGTCTCTCTCCCCCTGCCTGTCTCTCTCCCCCTGCCTGTCTCTCTCCCCCTGCCTGTCGATCTCCCCATGCCTGTCGATCTCCCCCGCTGCCTGTCGATCTCCCCCGCTGCCTGTCGATCTCCCCCGCTGCCTGTCTCTCTCCCCCTGCCTGTCTCTCTCCCCCTGCCTGTCTCTCTCCCCCTGCCTGTCTCTCTCCCCCTGCCTGTCTCTCTCCCCCTGCCTGTCTCTCTCCCCCTGCCTGTCTCTCTCCCCCTGCCTGTCTCACCCCCCCCCCGTCTGTCTCTCTCCCCCCGTCTGTCTCTCTCCCCCCGCCTGTCTCTCTCCCCCCGCCTGTCTCTCTCCCCCCGCCTGTCTCTCTCCCCCCGCCTGTCTCTCCCCCCCCCGCCTGTCTCTCCCCCCCCCGCCTGTCTCTCCCCCCCCCGCCTGTCTCTCCCCCCCCCGCCTGTCTCTCTACCCTCCCCGCCTGTCTCTTCCCCCACCCCCCCTGCCTCTCTTCCCCCACCCCCCCGGCCTCTCTTCCCCCACCCCCCCGGCCTCTCTTCCCCCACCCCCCCGGCCTCTCTTCCCCCACCCCCCCGCCTCTCTTCCCCCACCCCCCCGCCTCTCTTCCCCCACCCCCCCGCCTCTCTTCCCCCACCCCCCCGCCTCTCTTCCCCCACCCCCCCGCCTCTCTTCCCCCACCCCCCCGCCTCTCTTCCCCCACCCCCCCGCCTCTCTTCCCCCAACCCCCCGCCTCTCTTCCCCCAACCCCCCCGCCTCTCTTCCCCCAACCCCCCCGCCTCTCTTCAACCGCTCCCCCCGCCTCTCCTCCCCCGCCCACCCCGCCTCTCTTCCCCCGCCCACCCCGCCTCTCTTCCCCCGCCCACCCCGCCTCTCTTCCCCCGCCCACCCCGCCTCTCTTCCCCCGCCCACCCCGCCTCTCTTCCCCCGCCCACCCCGCCTCTCTTCCCCCGCCCACCCCGCCTCTCTTCCCCCGCCCACCCCGCCTCTCTTCCCCCGCCCACCCCGCCTCTCTTCCCCCGCCCACCCCGCCTCTCTTCCCCCGCCCACCCCGCCTCTCTTCCCCCGCCCACCCCGCCTCTCTTCCCCCGCCCACCCCGCCTCTCTTCCCCCGCCCACCCCGCCTCTCTTCCCCCGCCCACCCCGCCTCTCTTCCCCCGCCCACCCCGCCTCTCTTCCCCCGCCCACCCCGCCTCTCTTCCCCCGCCCACCCCGCCTCTCTTCCCCCGCCCACCCCGCCTCTCTTCCCCCGCCCACCCACCCCGCCTCTCTTCCCCCGCCCACCCACCCCGCCTCTCTTCCCCCGCCCACCCCGCCTCTCTTCCCCCGCCCACCCCGCCTCTCTTCCCCCGCCCACCCCGCCTCTCTTCCCCCGCCCACCCCGCCTCTCCTCCCCCGCCCACCCCGCCTCTCCTCCCCCGCCCACCCCGCCTCTCCTCCCCCGCCCACCCCACCTCTCCTCCCCCGCCCACCCCGCCTCTCCTCCCCCACCCCCACCTCCCGGCCTGTTTCCAACCCAACCCCCCCCTGCCTGTTGCCCCCCCCCCCCTGCCTGTTGCCCCCCCGCCTGCCGCCCCCCCCCCCCTTGCCTGCCCCCCCCCCCCTGCCTGCCCGCCCCCCCCCCCCCCTGCCTGCCGCCCCCCCCCCCGCCTGCCTGTTGCCCCCCCCCCCCTGCCTGCCTGTTGCCCCCCCCCCCTGCCTGCCTGCCTGTTGCCCCCCCCCCCCCCTGCCTGCCGCCCCCCCCCCCCCCCTGCCTGCCTGTTGCCCCCCCCTCCCCTGCCTGCCTGTTGCCCCCCCCCCCCCCTGCCTGCCTGTTGCCCCCCCCCCCCTGCCTGCCTGCCTGTTGCCCCCCCCCCCCCCCCTGCCTGCCTGTTGCCCCCCCCCCCCTGCCTGCCTGTTGCCCCCCCCCTGCCTGCCTGTTGCCCCCCCCCCCCTGCCTGCCTGTTGCCCCCCCCCCCCTGCCTGCCTGTTGCCCCCCCCCCCTGCCTGCCTGTTGCCCCCCCCCCCTGCCTGCCTGTTGCCCCCCCCCCCCTGCCTGTTGCCCCCCCCCCCTGCCTGTTGCCCCCCCCCCCCTGCCTGCCGCCCCCCCCCCCCCCCCCTGCCTGCCTGTTGCGCCCCCCCCCCCCCCTGCCTGCCTGTTGACCCCCCCCCCTGCCTGTTGCCTCCCCCCCCCCCTCCTCCCCCCCCTCCTCCCTCCTCCTCCCTCTCCCCCCTCCTCCCCCCTCCTCCCCCCCCTCCCCCCCTCCTCCCCCCCCTCCCCCCCCTGCCTGTTGCCCCCCCCCCTGCCTGTTGCCCCCCCCCCCTGCCTGTTGCCCCCCCCCCCTTCCTGTTTGCCCCCCCCCCCCTGCCTGTTGCCCCCCCCCCCCTGCCTGTTGCCCCCCCCCCCTGCCTGTTGCCCCCCCCCCTGCCTGTTGCCCCCCCCCCTGCCTGTTGCCCCCCCCCCAGCCGCTTTCCCCTCCTGCCACCCCCCCTTCTCCTCCCCTCCTGCCACCCCCCCTTCTCCTCCCCGCCTGCCCCCCCTTCTCCTCCCCGCTTGCCCCCCTTCTCCTCCCCGCTTGCCCCCCCTTCTCCTCCCCGCTTGCCCCCCCTTCTCCTCCCCGCTTGCCCCCCCTTCTCCTCCCCGCTTGCCCCCCCCTTCTCCTCCCCGCTTGCCCCCCCTTCTCCTCCCCCCCCCTTCTCCTCCCCGCTTGCCCCCCCTTCTCCTCCCCCTTGCCCCCCTTCTCCTCCCCCTTGCCCCCCTTCTCCTCCCCCTTGCCCCCCCTTCTCCTCC
>NW_027251646.1:0-40085 GCF_044704955.1 Pristiophorus japonicus | reverse complement strand
CACGCCCCTTGTCCCGCCTACTGACACTCCCCTTGTCCCGCCCACTGACACTCCCCTTGTCCCGCCCACTGACACTCCCCTTGTCCCGCCCACTGACACTCCCCTAGTCCCGCCCACTGACACTCCCCTTGTCCCGCCCACTGACACTCCCCTTGTCCCGCCCACTGACACTCCCCTAGTCCCGCCCACTGACACTCCCCTTGTCCCACCCACTGACACTCCCCTTGTCCCGCCCATTGCCACGCCCCCTTGTTCCGCCCACTGCCACGCCCCTTGTCCCGCAAACTGCCACGCCCCTTGTCCCGCCCACTGCCACGCCCCTTGTCCCGCCCCCTTGTCCCGCCTACTGCCACGCCCCCTTGTCACGCCTACTGCCACGCCCCTTGTCCCGCCTACTGACACGCCCCTTGTCCCGCCCCCTTGTCCCGCCTATTGCCACGCCCCCGTGTCCCGCCCACTGCCACGCCCCTTGTCCCGCCCCCTTGTCCCGCCTACTGCCACGCCCCCTGGTCCCGCCCACTGCCACGCCCCTTGTCCCGCCTACTGCCACGCCCCCTTGTCCCGCCCCCTTGTCCCGCCTACTGCCACGCCCCCTTGTCGCGCCCCTTGCCCCGCCTACTGCCACGCCCCCTTGCCCCGCCTACTGCCACGCCCCCTTGTCCCGCCCACTGCCACGCCCCCTTGTCCCGCCCACTGCCACGCCCCTTGCTCCGCAAACTGCCACGCCCCCTGTCCCGCCCACTGCCACGCCCCTTGTCCCGCAAACTGCCACGCCCCCTGTCCCGCCCACTGCCACGCCCCTTGTCCCGCCTACTGACACGCCTATTGCCACGCCCCCGTGTCCCGCCCACTGCCACGCCCCCTGGTCCCGCCTACTGCCACGCCCCTTGTCCCGCCCACTGACACGCCCCTTGTCCCGCCCACTGACACTCCCCTTGTCCCGCCCCCTTGTCCCGCCTATTGCCACGCCCCCTTGTCAAGCCTACTGCCACGCCCCTTGTCCCGCCTACTGACACGCCCCTTGTCCCGCCCCCTTGTCCCGCCTATTGCCACGCCCCCGTGTCCCGCCCACTGCCACGCCCCTTGTCCCGCCCCCTTGTCCCGCCTATTGCCACGCCCCCTGGTCCCGCCCACTGCCACGCCCCTTGTCCCGCCCCCTTGTCCCGCCTACTGCCACGCCCCCTTGTCCCGCCTACTGTCCCGCCCACTGCCACGCCCCTTGTCCCGCAAACTGCCACGCCCCCTGTCCCGCCCACTGCCACGCCCCTTGTCCCGCCTACTGACACGCCCCCTTGTCCCGCCTACTGCCACGCCCCCTTGTCCCGCCCACTGCCACGCCCCCTTGTCCCGCCTACTGCCACGCCCCTTGTCCCGCCTACTGCCACGCCCCCTTGTCCCGCCCACTGCCACGCCCCCTTGTCCCGCCCCTTGCCCCGCCTACTGCCACGCCCCCTTGTCCCGCCTACTGCCACGCCCCCTTGTCCCGCCCACTGCCACGCCCCCTTGTCCCGCCCACTGCCACGCCCCTTGTCCCGCAAACTGCCACGCCCCCTGTCCCGCCCACTGCCACGCCCCTTGTCCCGCAAACTGCCACGCCCCCTGTCCCGCCCACTGCCACGCCCCTTGTCCCGCCTACTGACACGCCTATTGCCACGCCCCCGTGTCCCGCCCACTGCCACGCCCCCTGGTCCCGCCTACTGCCACGCCCCTTGTCCCGCCCACTGACACGCCCCTTGTCCCGCCCACTGACACTCCCCTTGTCCCGCCCCCTTGTCCCGCCTATTGCCACGCCCCCTTGTCAAGCCTACTGCCACGCCCCTTGTCCCGCCTACTGACACGCCCCTTGTCCCGCCCCCTTGTCCCGCCTATTGCCACGCCCCCGTGTCCCGCCCACTGCCACGCCCCCTTGTCCCGCCCCTTGCCCCGCCTACTGCCACGCCCCCTTGTCCCGCCTACTGCCACGCTCCCTTGTCCCGCCCACTGACACGCCCCCTTGTCCCGCCTACTGCCACGCCCCCTTGTCCCGCCCACTGCCACGCCCCCTTGTCCCGCCTACTGCCACGCCCCTTGTCCCGCCTACTACCACGCCCCCTTGTCCCGCCCCCTTGTCCCACCCACTGCCATTGCCAGCTTCCCCAGCAACACCAGCAGCCCCAGCAGCAGCAGCCCCAGCAGCCCCAGCATTGAAAAAGCTTTTATATATATTTATACATATATATAAAATCTTTGATTATCAAAAGACATGACATGACATGAGCTGAGCTGAGCTAAAGAAGGGGGACACGCTGCCTGCGGGAACCTAGCCCACCTTGTTTGGGTGCCTAAATAAAACACACCCCTGGGTGAAGTGGCCTTGTTGCCAAGATGCGTACAGTTGTGTTTTTCCAGGGTGCACTATGGTAGGGTCCCACTGTGTGGCTCCTGCTGCCTGCCACAAGGTAAGCCTGCAGCACCCCACCACACACACACACACACACACACACACAATCCAGAGGGGAGCCCTGTGGAATAGCTGGCTGGCTGGCTGGCTGCATTCCACAGGGGCCCGCCTCAAGCATTGCCAGCTTCCCCAGCAGCAGCTCCAGCAGCCCCAGCAGCCCCAGCAGCCCAGCATTCAAAAAGACTTTATATATACTGATATATATATATATAAAGTCTTTGATTATCAAAAGACATGACATGACATGACATGAGCATGAGCTGAGCTGAGCTAAAGAAGGGGGACACGCTGCCTGCGGGAACCTAGCCCAACTTGTTACCCCGCCCACTGACACTCCCCTTGTCCCGCCCACTGACACTCCCCTTGTCCCACCCACTGACACTCCCCTTGTCCCGCCCACTGACACTCCCCTTGTCCCGCCCACTGACACTCCCCTTGTCCCGCCCACTGACACTCCCCTAGTCCCACCCACTGACACTCCCCTTGTCCCGCCCACTGACACTCCCCTTGTCCCGCCCACTGACACTCCCCTTGTCCCGCCCACTGACACTCCCCTTGTCCCGCCCACTGACACTCCCCTAGTCCCACCCACTGACACTCCCCTTGTCCCACCCACTGACACTCCCCTTGTCCCGCCCACTGACACTCCCCTTGTCCCGCCCACTGACACTCCCCTAGTCCCGCCCACTGACACTCCCCTTGTCCCGCCCACTGACACTCCCCTTGTCCCGCCCACTGACACTCCCCTTGCCCCGCCCACTGACACTCCCCTTGTCCCGCACACTGACACTCCCCTTGTCCCGCCCACTGCCACGCCCCTTGTCCCGCCCACTGACACTCCCCTTGTCCCGCCCATTGCCACGCCCCCTTGTTCCGCCCACTGCCACGCCCCTTGTCCCGCAAACTGCCACGCCCCCTGTCCCGCCCACTGCCACGCCCCTTGTCCCGCCCACTGACACTCCCCTTGTCCCGCCCATTGCCACGCCCCCTTGTTCCGCCCACTGCCACGCCTCTTGTCCCGCCCACTGACACTCCCCTTGTCCCGCCCATTGCCACGCCCCCTTGTTCCGCCCACTGCCACGCCCCTTGTCCCGCAAACTGCCACGCCCCCTGTCCCGCCCACTGCCACGCCCCTTGTCCCGCCTACTGACACGCCCCTTGTCCCGCCCCCTTGTCCCGCCTATTGCCACGCCCCCGTGTCCCGCCCACTGCCACGCCCCCTGGTCCCGCCCACTGCCACGCCCCATGGTCCCGCCCACTGCCACGCCCCTTGTCCCGCAAAATGCCACGCCCCCTGTCCCGCCCACTGCCACGCCCCTTGTCCCGCCTACTGACACGCCCCTTGTCCCGCCCCCTTGTCCCGCCTATTGCCACGCCCCCGTGTCCCGCCCACTGCCACGCCCCCTGGTCCCGCCCACTGCCACGCCCCTTGTCCCGCCCACTGCCACGCCCCATGGTCCCGCCTACTGCCACGCCCTCTTGTCCCGCCTACTGCCACGCCCCCTGGTCCCGCCTACTGCCACGCCCCCTTGTCCCGTCCCTTGTCCCGCCTACTGCCACGCCCCCTTGTCCCGCCCCTTGCGCCGCCTACTGCCACGCCCCCTTGTCCCGCCCACTACCACGCCCCTTGTCCCGCCTACTGACACGCCCCCTTGTCCCGCCCACTGCCACGCCTCTTGTCCCGCCCACTGACACTCCCCTTGTCCCGCCCCCTTGTCCCGCCTACTGCCACGCCCCTTGTCACGCCTACTGCCACGCCCCCTTGTCCCGCCCACTGCCACGCCCCTTGTCCCGCCCCCTTGTCCCGCCTATTGCCACGCCCCCTTGTCCCGCCCACTGACACGCCCCCTTGTCCCGCCCCCTTGTCCCGCCTATTGCCACGCCCCCTGTCCCGCCTACTGCCACGCCCCTTGTCCCGCCCACTGCCACGCTCCCTGTCCCGCCCACTGACACGCCCCCTTGTCCCGCCCACTGCCACGCCCCTTGTCCCGCCCACTGACACTCCCCTTGTCCCGCCCCCTTGTCCCGCCTATTGCCACGCCCCCTTGTCAAGCCTACTGCCACGCCCCTTGTCCAGCCTACTGACACGCCCCTTGTCCCGCCCCCTTGTCCCGCCTACTGCCACGCCCCTTGTCACGCCTACTGCCACGCCCCTTGTCCCGCCCCCTTGTCCCGCCTATTGCCACGCCCCCTTGTCAAGCCTACTGCCACGCCCCTTGTCCCGCCTACTGACACGCCCCTTGTCCCGCCCCCTTGTCCCGCCTACTGCCACGCCCCTTGTCACGCCCACTGCCACGCCCCTTGTCACGCCCACTGCCACGCCCCTTGTCCCGCCCCCTTGTCCCGCCTATTGCCACGCCCCCTTGTCCCGCCCACTGCCACGCCCCTTGTCCCGCAAACTGCCACGCCCCCTGTCCCGCCCACTGCCACGCCCCTTGTCCCGCCCACTGCCACGCCCCTTGTCCCGCCCACTGCCACGCCCCTTGTCCCGCAAACTGCCACGCCCCCTGTCCCGCCCACTGCCACGCCCCTTGTCCCGCCTACTGACACGCCCCTTGTCCCGCCCCCTTGTCCCGCCTATTGCCACGCCCCCTGGTCCCGCCCACTGCCACGCCCCTTGTCCCGCCTACTGACACTCCCCTTGTCCCGCCCACTGACACTCCCCTTGTCCCGCCCACTGACACTCCCCTAGTCCCGCCCACTGACACTCCCCTTGTCCCGCCCACTGACACTCCCCTTGTCCCGCCCACTGACACTCCCCTAGTCCCGCCCACTGACACTCCCCTTGTCCCACCCACTGACACTCCCCTTGTCCCTCCCACTGACACTCCCCTTGTCCCGCCCATTGCCACGCCCCCTTGTTCCGCCCACTGCCACGCCCCTTGTCCCGCAAACTGCCACGCCCCTTGTCCCGCCCACTGCCACGCCCCTTGTCCCGCCCCCTTGTCCCGCCTACTGCCACGCCCCCTTGTCACGCCTACTGCCACGCCCCTTGTCCCGCCTACTGACACGCCCCTTGTCCCGCCCCCTTGTCCCGCCTATTGCCACGCCCCCGTGTCCCGCCCACTGCCACGCCCCTTGTCCCGCCCCCTTGTCCCGCCTACTGCCACGCCCCCTGGTCCCGCCCACTGCCACGCCCCTTGTCCCGCCTACTGCCACGCCCCCTTGTCCCGCCCCCTTGTCCCGCCTACTGCCACGCCCCCTTGTCGCGCCCCTTGCCCCGCCTACTGCCACGCCCCCTTGCCCCGCCTACTGCCACGCCCCCTTGTCCCGCCCACTGCCACGCCCCCTTGTCCCGCCCACTGCCACGCCCCTTGTCCCGCAAACTGCCACGCCCCCTGTCCCGCCCACTGCCACGCCCCTTGTCCCGCAAACTGCCACGCCCCCTGTCCCGCCCACTGCCACGCCCCTTGTCCCGCCTACTGACACGCCTATTGCCACGCCCCCGTGTCCCGCCCACTGCCACGCCCCCTGGTCCCGCCTACTGCCACGCCCCTTGTCCCGCCCACTGACACGCCCCTTGTCCCGCCCACTGACACTCCCCTTGTCCCGCCCCCTTGTCCCGCCCACTGACACGCCCCCTTGTCCCGCCTACTGCCACGCCCCCTTGTCCCGCCCACTGCCACGCCCCCTTGTCCCGCCTACTGCCACGCCCCCTTGTCCCGCCTACTGCCACGCCCCTTGTCCCGCCTACTACCACGCCCCCTTGTCCCGCCCCCTTGTCCCACCCACTGCCATTGCCAGCTTCCCCAGCAACACCAGCAGCCCCAGCAGCAGCAGCCCCAGCAGCCCCAGCATTGAAAAAGCTTTTATATATATTTATACATATATATAAAATCTTTGATTATCAAAAGACATGACATGACATGAGCTGAGCTGAGCTAAAGAAGGGGGACACGCTGCCTGCGGGAACCTAGCCCACCTTGTTTGGGTGCCTAAATAAAACACACCCCTGGGTGAAGTGGCCTTGTTGCCAAGATGCGTACAGTTGTGTTTTTCCAGGGTGCACTATGGTAGGGTCCCACTGTGTGGCTCCTGCTGCCTGCCACAAGGTAAGCCTGCAGCACCCCACCACACACACACACACACACACACACACAATCCAGAGGGGAGCCCTGTGGAATAGCTGGCTGGCTGGCTGGCTGCATTCCACAGGGGCCCGCCTCAAGCATTGCCAGCTTCCCCAGCAGCAGCTCCAGCAGCCCCAGCAGCCCCAGCAGCCCAGCATTCAAAAAGACTTTATATATACTGATATATATATATATAAAGTCTTTGATTATCAAAAGACATGACATGACATGACATGAGCATGAGCTGAGCTGAGCTAAAGAAGGGGGACACGCTGCCTGCGGGAACCTAGCCCAACTTGTTACCCCGCCCACTGACACTCCCCTTGTCCCGCCCACTGACACTCCCCTTGTCCCACCCACTGACACTCCCCTTGTCCCGCCCACTGACACTCCCCTTGTCCCGCCCACTGACACTCCCCTTGTCCCGCCCACTGACACTCCCCTAGTCCCACCCACTGACACTCCCCTTGTCCCGCCCACTGACACTCCCCTTGTCCCGCCCACTGACACTCCCCTTGTCCCGCCCACTGACACTCCCCTTGTCCCGCCCACTGACACTCCCCTAGTCCCACCCACTGACACTCCCCTTGTCCCACCCACTGACACTCCCCTTGTCCCGCCCACTGACACTCCCCTTGTCCCGCCCACTGACACTCCCCTAGTCCCGCCCACTGACACTCCCCTTGTCCCGCCCACTGACACTCCCCTTGTCCCGCCCACTGACACTCCCCTTGCCCCGCCCACTGACACTCCCCTTGTCCCGCACACTGACACTCCCCTTGTCCCGCCCACTGCCACGCCCCTTGTCCCGCCCACTGACACTCCCCTTGTCCCGCCCATTGCCACGCCCCCTTGTTCCGCCCACTGCCACGCCCCTTGTCCCGCAAACTGCCACGCCCCCTGTCCCGCCCACTGCCACGCCCCTTGTCCCGCCCACTGACACTCCCCTTGTCCCGCCCATTGCCACGCCCCCTTGTTCCGCCCACTGCCACGCCTCTTGTCCCGCCCACTGACACTCCCCTTGTCCCGCCCATTGCCACGCCCCCTTGTTCCGCCCACTGCCACGCCCCTTGTCCCGCAAACTGCCACGCCCCCTGTCCCGCCCACTGCCACGCCCCTTGTCCCGCCTACTGACACGCCCCTTGTCCCGCCCCCTTGTCCCGCCTATTGCCACGCCCCCGTGTCCCGCCCACTGCCACGCCCCCTGGTCCCGCCCACTGCCACGCCCCATGGTCCCGCCCACTGCCACGCCCCTTGTCCCGCAAAATGCCACGCCCCCTGTCCCGCCCACTGCCACGCCCCTTGTCCCGCCTACTGACACGCCCCTTGTCCCGCCCCCTTGTCCCGCCTATTGCCACGCCCCCGTGTCCCGCCCACTGCCACGCCCCCTGGTCCCGCCCACTGCCACGCCCCTTGTCCCGCCCACTGCCACGCCCCATGGTCCCGCCTACTGCCACGCCCTCTTGTCCCGCCTACTGCCACGCCCCCTGGTCCCGCCTACTGCCACGCCCCCTTGTCCCGTCCCTTGTCCCGCCTACTGCCACGCCCCCTTGTCCCGCCCCTTGCGCCGCCTACTGCCACGCCCCCTTGTCCCGCCCACTGCCACGCCCCTTGTCCCGCCTACTGACACGCCCCCTTGTCCCGCCCACTGCCACGCCTCTTGTCCCGCCCACTGACACTCCCCTTGTCCCGCCCCCTTGTCCCGCCTACTGCCACGCCCCTTGTCACGCCTACTGCCACGCCCCCTTGTCCCGCCCACTGCCACGCCCCTTGTCCCGCCCCCTTGTCCCGCCTATTGCCACGCCCCCTTGTCCCGCCCACTGACACGCCCCCTTGTCCCGCCCCCTTGTCCCGCCTATTGCCACGCCCCCTGTCCCGCCTACTGCCACGCCCCTTGTCCCGCCCACTGCCACGCCCCCTGTCCCGCCCACTGACACGCCCCCTTGTCCCGCCCACTGCCACGCCCCTTGTCCCGCCCACTGACACTCCCCTTGTCCCGCCCCCTTGTCCCGCCTATTGCCACGCCCCCTTGTCAAGCCTACTGCCACGCCCCTTGTCCAGCCTACTGACACGCCCCTTGTCCCGCCCCCTTGTCCCGCCTACTGCCACGCCCCTTGTCACGCCTACTGCCACGCCCCTTGTCCCGCCCCCTTGTCCCGCCTATTGCCACGCCCCCTTGTCAAGCCTACTGCCACGCCCCTTGTCCCGCCTACTGACACGCCCCTTGTCCCGCCCCCTTGTCCCGCCTACTGCCACGCCCCTTGTCACGCCCACTGCCACGCCCCTTGTCACGCCCACTGCCACGCCCCTTGTCCCGCCCCCTTGTCCCGCCTATTGCCACGCCCCCTTGTCCCGCCCACTGCCACGCCCCTTGTCCCGCAAACTGCCACGCCCCCTGTCCCGCCCACTGCCACGCCCCTTGTCCCGCCCACTGCCACGCCCCTTGTCCCGCCCACTGCCACGCCCCTTGTCCCGCAAACTGCCACGCCCCCTGTCCCGCCCACTGCCACGCCCCTTGTCCCGCCTACTGACACGCCCCTTGTCCCGCCCCCTTGTCCCGCCTATTGCCACGCCCCCTGGTCCCGCCCACTGCCACGCCCCTTGTCCCGCCTACTGACACTCCCCTTGTCCCGCCCACTGACACTCCCCTTGTCCCGCCCACTGACACTCCCCTAGTCCCGCCCACTGACACTCCCCTTGTCCCGCCCACTGACACTCCCCTTGTCCCGCCCACTGACACTCCCCTAGTCCCGCCCACTGACACTCCCCTTGTCCCACCCACTGACACTCCCCTTGTCCCTCCCACTGACACTCCCCTTGTCCCGCCCATTGCCACGCCCCCTTGTTCCGCCCACTGCCACGCCCCTTGTCCCGCAAACTGCCACGCCCCTTGTCCCGCCCACTGCCACGCCCCTTGTCCCGCCCCCTTGTCCCGCCTACTGCCACGCCCCCTTGTCACGCCTACTGCCACGCCCCTTGTCCCGCCTACTGACACGCCCCTTGTCCCGCCCCCTTGTCCCGCCTATTGCCACGCCCCCGTGTCCCGCCCACTGCCACGCCCCTTGTCCCGCCCCCTTGTCCCGCCTACTGCCACGCCCCCTGGTCCCGCCCACTGCCACGCCCCTTGTCCCGCCTACTGCCACGCCCCCTTGTCCCGCCCCCTTGTCCCGCCTACTGCCACGCCCCCTTGTCGCGCCCCTTGCCCCGCCTACTGCCACGCCCCCTTGCCCCGCCTACTGCCACGCCCCCTTGTCCCGCCCACTGCCACGCCCCCTTGTCCCGCCCACTGCCACGCCCCTTGTCCCGCAAACTGCCACGCCCCCTGTCCCGCCCACTGCCACGCCCCTTGTCCCGCAAACTGCCACGCCCCCTGTCCCGCCCACTGCCACGCCCCTTGTCCCGCCTACTGACACGCCTATTGCCACGCCCCCGTGTCCCGCCCACTGCCACGCCCCCTGGTCCCGCCTACTGCCACGCCCCTTGTCCCGCCCACTGACACGCCCCTTGTCCCGCCCACTGACACTCCCCTTGTCCCGCCCCCTTGTCCCGCCCACTGACACGCCCCCTTGTCCCGCCTACTGCCACGCCCCCTTGTCCCGCCCACTGCCACGCCCCCTTGTCCCGCCTACTGCCACGCCCCCTTGTCCCGCCTACTGCCACGCCCCTTGTCCCGCCTACTACCACGCCCCCTTGTCCCGCCCCCTTGTCCCACCCACTGCCATTGCCAGCTTCCCCAGCAACACCAGCAGCCCCAGCAGCAGCAGCCCCAGCAGCCCCAGCATTGAAAAAGCTTTTATATATATTTATACATATATATAAAATCTTTGATTATCAAAAGACATGACATGACATGAGCATGAGCTGAGCTGAGCTAAAGAAGGGGGACACGCTGCCTGCGGGAACCTAGCCCACCTTGTTTGGGTGCCTAAATAAAACACACCCCTGGGTGAAGTGGCCTTGTTGCCAAGATGCGTACAGTTGTGTTTTTCCAGGGTGCACTATGGTAGGGTCCCACTGTGTGGCTCCTGCTGCCTGCCACAAGGTAAGCCTGCAGCACCCCACCACACACACACACACACACACACACACAATCCAGAGGGGAGCCCTGTGGAATAGCTGGCTGGCTGGCTGGCTGCATTCCACAGGGGCCCGCCTCAAGCATTGCCAGCTTCCCCAGCAGCAGCTCCAGCAGCCCCAGCAGCCCCAGCAGCCCAGCATTCAAAAAGACTTTATATATACTGATATATATATATATAAAGTCTTTGATTATCAAAAGACATGACATGACATGACATGAGCATGAGCTGAGCTGAGCTAAAGAAGGGGGACACGCTGCCTGCGGGAACCTAGCCCAACTTGTTACCCCGCCCACTGACACTCCCCTTGTCCCGCCCACTGACACTCCCCTTGTCCCACCCACTGACACTCCCCTTGTCCCGCCCACTGACACTCCCCTTGTCCCGCCCACTGACACTCCCCTTGTCCCGCCCACTGACACTCCCCTTGTCCCTCCCACTGACACTCCCCTTGTCCCGCCCACTGCCACGCCCCTTGTCCCGCCCACTGCCACGCCCCATGGTCCCGCCTACTGCCACGCCCTCTTGTCCCGCCTACTGCCACGCCCCCTGGTCCCGCCTACTGCCACGCCCCCTTGTCCCGTCCCTTGTCCCGCCTACTGCCACGCCCCCTTGTCCCGCCCCTTGCGCCGCCTACTGCCACGCCCCCTTGTCCCGCCCACTGCCACGCCCCTTGTCCCGCCTACTGACACGCCCCCTTGTCCCGCCCACTGCCACGCCTCTTGTCCCGCCCACTGCCACGCCCCTTGTCCCGCCCACTGCCACGCCCCTTGTCCCGCCCACTGCCACGCCCCTTGTCCCGCAAACTGCCACGCCCCCTGTCCCGCCCACTGCCACGCCCCTTGTCCCGCCTACTGACACGCCCCTTGTCCCGCCCCCTTGTCCCGCCTATTGCCACGCCCCCTGGTCCCGCCCACTGCCACGCCCCTTGTCCCGCCTACTGACACTCCCCTTGTCCCGCCCACTGACACTCCCCTTGTCCCGCCCACTGACACTCCCCTTGTCCCGCCCACTGACACTCCCCTTGTCCCGCCCACTGACACTCCCCTAGTCCCGCCCACTGACACTCCCCTTGTCCCACCCACTGACACTCCCCTTGTCCCGCCCACTGACACTCCCCTTGTCCCGCCCATTGCCACGCCCCCTTGTTCCGCCCACTGCCACGCCCCTTGTCCCGCAAACTGCCACGCCCCTTGTCCCGCCCACTGCCACGCCCCTTGTCCCGCCCCCTTGTTCCGCCCACTGCCACGCCCCTTGTCCCGCAAACTGCCACGCCCCTTGTCCCGCCCACTGACACTCCCCTTGTCCCGCCCACTGACACTCCCCTTGTCCCGCCCACTGACACTCCCCTAGTCCCTCCCACTGACACTCCCCTTGTCCCGCCCACTGACACTCCCCTTGTCCCGCCCACTGACACTCCCCTTGTCCCGCCCACTGACACTCCCCTTGTCCCACCCACTGACACTCCCCTTGTCCCGCCCACTGACACTCCCCTTGTCCCGCCCACTGACACTCCCCTAGTCCCGCCCACTGACACTCCCCTTGTCCCGCCCACTGACACTCCCCTTGCCCCGCCCACTGACACTCCCCTTGTCCCGCACACTGACACTCCCCTTGTCCCACCCACTGACACTCCCCTTGTCCCACCCACTGACACTCCCCTTGTTACCCCGCCCACTGACACTCCCCTTGTCCCACCCACTGACACTCCCCTTGTCCCGCCCACTGACACTCCCCTTGTCCCGCCCACTGACACTCCCCTTGTCCCGCCCACTGACACTCCCCTTGTCCCACCCACTGACACTCCCCTTGTCCCGCCCACTGACACTCCCCTTGTCCCTCCCACTGACACTCCCCTTGTCCCGCCCACTGACACTCCCCTTGTCCCGCCCACTGCCACGCCCCTTGTCCCGCCCACTGACACTCCCCTTGTCCCGCCCATTGCCACGCCCCCTTGTTCCGCCCACTGCCACGCCCCTTGTCCCGCAAACTGCCACGCCCCCTGTCCCGCCCACTGCCACGCCCCTTGTCCCGCCCACTGACACTCCCCTTGTCCCGCCCATTGCCACGCCCCCTTGTTCCGCCCACTGCCACGCCTCTTGTCCCGCCCACTGACACTCCCCTTGTCCCGCCCATTGCCACGCCCCCTTGTTCCGCCCACTGCCACGCCCCTTGTCCCGCAAACTGCCACGCCCCCTGTCCCGCCCACTGCCACGCCCCTTGTCCCGCCTACTGACACGCCCCTTGTCCCGCCCCCTTGTCCCGCCTATTGCCACGCCCCCGTGTCCCGCCCACTGCCACGCCCCCTGGTCCCGCCCACTGCCACGCCCCATGGTCCCGCCCACTGCCACGCCCCTTGTCCCGCAAAATGCCACGCCCCCTGTCCCGCCCACTGCCACGCCCCTTGTCCCGCCCACTGACACTCCCCTTGTCCCGCCCACTGACACTCCCCTAGACCCGCCCACTGACACTCCCCTTGTCCCGCCCACTGACACTCCCCTTGTCCCGCCCACTGACACTCCCCTTGCCCCGCCCACTGACACTCCCCTTGTCCCGCACACTGACACTCCCCTTGTCCCACCCACTGACACTCCCCTTGTTACCCCGCCCACTGACACTCCCCTTGTCCCACCCACTGACACTCCCCTTGCCCCGCCCACTGACACTCCCCTTGTCCCGCCCACTGACACTCCCCTTGTCCCGCCCACTGACACTCCCCTTGTCCCGCCCACTGACACTCCCCTTGTCCCGCCCACTGACACTCCCCTTGTCCCACCCACTGACACTCCCCTTGTCCCGCCCACTGACACTCCCCTTGTCCCTCCCACTGACACTCCCCTTGTCCCGCCCACTGACACTCCCCTTGTCCCGCCCACTGACACTCCCCTTGTCCCGCCCATTGCCACGCCCCCTTGTTCCGCCCACTGCCACGCCCCTTGTCCCGCCCACTGACACTCCCCTTGTCCCGCCCATTGCCACGCCCCCTTGTTCCGCCCACTGCCACGCCCCTTGTCCCGCAAACTGCCACGCCCCCTGTCCCGCCCACTGCCACGCCCCTTGTCCCGCCCACTGACACTCCCCTTGTCCCGCCCATTGCCACGCCCCCTTGTTCCGCCCACTGCCACGCCCCTTGTCCCGCCCACTGACACTCCCCTTGTCCCGCCCATTGCCACGCCCCCTTGTTCCGCCCACTGCCACGCCCCTTGTCCCGCAAACTGCCACGCCCCCTGTCCCGCCCACTGCCACGCCCCTTGTCCCGCCTACTGACACGCCCCTTGTCCCGCCCCCTTGTCCCGCCTATTGCCACGCCCCCGTGTCCCGCCCACTGCCACGCCCCCTGGTCCCGCCCACTGCCACGCCCCATGGTCCCGCCCACTGCCACGCCCCTTGTCCCGCAAAATGCCACGCCCCCTGTCCCGCCCACTGCCACGCCCCTTGTCCCGCCTACTGACACGCCCCTTGTCCCGCCCCCTTGTCCCGCCTATTGCCACGCCCCCGTGTCCCGCCCACTGCCACGCCCCGTGGTCCCGCCCACTGCCACGCCCCTTGTCCCGCCCACTGCCACGCCCCATGGTCCCGCCTACTGCCACGCCCTCTTGTCCCGCCTACTGCCACGCCCCCTGGTCCCGCCTACTGCCACGCCCCCTTGTCCCGTCCCTTGTCCCGCCTACTGCCACGCCCCCTTGTCCCGCCCCTTGCGCCGCCTACTGCCACGCCCCCTTGTCCCGCCCACTGCCACGCCCCTTGTCCCGCCCACTGCCACGCCTCTTGTCCCGCCCACTGACACTCCCCTTGTCCCGCCCCCTTGTCCCGCCTACTGCCACGCCCCTTGTCACGCCTACTGCCACGCCCCCTTGTCCCGCCCACTGCCACGCCCCTTGTCCCGCCCCCTTGTCCCGCCTATTGCCACGCCCCCTTGTCCCGCCCACTGACACGCCCCCTTGTCCCGCCCCCTTGTCCCGCCTATTGCCACGCCCCCTGTCCCGCCTACTGCCACGCCCCTTGTCCCGCCCACTGCCACGCCCCCTGTCCCGCCCACTGACACGCCCCCTTGTCCCGCCCACTGCCACGCCCCTTGTCCCGCCCACTGACACTCCCCTTGTCCCGCCCCCTTGTCCCGCCTATTGCCACGCCCCCTTGTCAAGCCTACTGCCACGCCCCTTGTCCAGCCTACTGACACGCCCCTTGTCCCGCCCCCTTGTCCCGCCTACTGCCACGCCCCTTGTCCCGCCTACTGACACGCCCCTTGTCCCGCCCCCTTGTCCCGCCTACTGCCACGCCCCTTGTCACGCCCACTGCCACGCCCCTTGTCACGCCCACTGCCACGCCCCTTGTTCCGCCCCCTTGTCCCGCCTATTGCCACGCCCCCTTGTCCCGCCCACTGCCACGCCCCTTGTCCCGCAAACTGCCACGCCCCCTGTCCCGCCCACTGCCACGCCCCTTGTCCCGCCCACTGCCACGCCCCTTGTCCCGCCCACTGCCACGCCCCTTGTCCCGCAAACTGCCACGCCCCCTGTCCCGCCCACTGCCACGCCCCTTGTCCCGCCTACTGACACGCCCCTTGTCCCGCCCCCTTGTCCCGCCTATTGCCACGCCCCCTGGTCCCGCCCACTGCCACGCCCCTTGTCCCGCCTACTGACACTCCCCTTGTCCCGCCCACTGACACTCCCCTTGTCCCGCCCACTGACACTCCCCTTGTCCCGCCCACTGACACTCCCCTTGTCCCGCCCACTGACACTCCCCTAGTCCCGCCCACTGACACTCCCCTTGTCCCACCCACTGACACTCCCCTTGTCCCGCCCACTGACACTCCCCTTGTCCCGCCCATTGCCACGCCCCCTTGTTCCGCCCACTGCCACGCCCCTTGTCCCGCAAACTGCCACGCCCCTTGTCCCGCCCACTGCCACGCCCCTTGTCCCGCCCCCTTGTTCCGCCCACTGCCACGCCCCTTGTCCCGCAAACTGCCACGCCCCTTGTCCCGCCCACTGACACTCCCCTTGTCCCGCCCACTGACACTCCCCTAGTCCCTCCCACTGACACTCCCCTTGTCCCGCCCACTGACACTCCCCTTGTCCCGCCCACTGACACTCCCCTTGTCCCGCCCACTGACACTCCCCTTGTCCCGCCCACTGACACTCCCCACTGACACTCCCCTAGTCCCGCCCACTGACACTCCCCTTGTCCCACCCACTGACACTCCCCTTGTCCCGCCCACTGACACTCCCCTTGTCCCGCCCATTGCCACGCCCCCTTGTTCCGCCCACTGCCACGCCCCTTGTCCCGCAAACTGCCACGCCCCTTGTCCCGCCCACTGCCACGCCCCTTGTCCCGCCCCCTTGTTCCGCCCACTGCCACGCCCCTTGTCCCGCAAACTGCCACGCCCCTTGTCCCGCCCACTGACACTCCCCTTGTCCCGCCCACTGACACTCCCCTTGTCCCGCCCACTGACACTCCCCTAGTCCCTCCCACTGACACTCCCCTTGTCCCGCCCACTGACACTCCCCTTGTCCCGCCCACTGACACTCCCCTTGTCCCGCCCACTGACACTCCCCTTGTCCCGCCCACTGACACTCCCCTTGTCCCGCCCACTGACACTCCCCTTGTCCCGCCCACTGACACTCCCCTAGTCCCGCCCACTGACACTCCCCTTGTCCCGCCCACTGACACTCCCCTTGCCCCGCCCACTGACACTCCCCTTGTCCCGCACACTGACACTCCCCTTGTCCCACCCACTGACACTCCCCTTGTTACCCCGCCCACTGACACTCCCCTTGTCCCACCCACTGACACTCCCCTTGTCCCGCCCACTGACACTCCCCTTGTCCCGCCCACTGACACTCCCCTTGTCCCGCCCACTGACACTCCCCTTGTCCCACCCACTGACACTCCCCTTGTCCCGCCCACTGACACTCCCCTTGTCCCTCCCACTGACACTCCCCTTGTCCCGCCCACTGACACTCCCCTTGTCCCGCCCACTGCCACGCCCCTTGTCCCGCCCACTGACACTCCCCTTGTCCCGCCCATTGCCACGCCCCCTTGTTCCGCCCACTGCCACGCCCCTTGTCCCGCAAACTGCCACGCCCCCTGTCCCGCCCACTGCCACGCCCCTTGTCCCGCCCACTGACACTCCCCTTGTCCCGCCCATTGCCACGCCCCCTTGTTCCGCCCACTGCCACGCCTCTTGTCCCGCCCACTGACACTCCCCTTGTCCCGCCCATTGCCACGCCCCCTTGTTCCGCCCACTGCCACGCCCCTTGTCCCGCAAACTGCCACGCCCCCTGTCCCGCCCACTGCCACGCCCCTTGTCCCGCCTACTGACACGCCCCTTGTCCCGCCCCCTTGTCCCGCCTATTGCCACGCCCCCGTGTCCCGCCCACTGCCACGCCCCCTGGTCCCGCCCACTGCCACGCCCCATGGTCCCGCCCACTGCCACGCCCCTTGTCCCGCAAAATGCCACGCCCCCTGTCCCGCCCACTGCCACGCCCCTTGTCCCGCCTACTGACACGCCCCTTGTCCCGCCCCCTTGTCCCGCCTATTGCCACGCCCCCGTGTCCCGCCCACTGCCACGCCCCCTGGTCCCGCCCACTGCCACGCCCCTTGTCCCGCCCACTGCCACGCCCCATGGTCCCGCCTACTGCCACGCCCTCTTGTCCCGCCTACTGCCACGCCCCCTGGTCCCGCCTACTGCCACGCCCCCTTGTCCCGTCCCTTGTCCCGCCTACTGCCACGCCCCCTTGTCCCGCCCCTTGCGCCGCCTACTGCCACGCCCCCTTGTCCCGCCCACTGCCACGCCCCTTGTCCCGCCTACTGACACGCCCCCTTGTCCCGCCCACTGCCACGCCTCTTGTCCCGCCCACTGACACTCCCCTTGTCCCGCCCCCTTGTCCCGCCTACTGCCACGCCCCTTGTCACGCCTACTGCCACGCCCCCTTGTCCCGCCCACTGCCACGCCCCTTGTCCCGCCCCCTTGTCCCGCCTATTGCCACGCCCCCTTGTCCCGCCCACTGACACGCCCCCTTGTCCCGCCCCCTTGTCCCGCCTATTGCCACGCCCCCTGTCCCGCCTACTGCCACGCCCCTTGTCCCGCCCACTGCCACGCCCCCTGTCCCGCCCACTGACACGCCCCCTTGTCCCGCCCACTGCCACGCCCCTTGTCCCGCCCACTGACACTCCCCTTGTCCCGCCCCCTTGTCCCGCCTATTGCCACGCCCCCTTGTCAAGCCTACTGCCACGCCCCTTGTCCAGCCTACTGACACGCCCCTTGTCCCGCCCCCTTGTCCCGCCTACTGCCACGCCCCTTGTCACGCCTACTGCCACGCCCCTTGTCCCGCCCCCTTGTCCCGCCTATTGCCACGCCCCCTTGTCAAGCCTACTGCCACGCCCCTTGTCCCGCCTACTGACACGCCCCTTGTCCCGCCCCCTTGTCCCGCCTACTGCCACGCCCCTTGTCACGCCCACTGCCACGCCCCTTGTCACGCCCACTGCCACGCCCCTTGTCCCGCCCCCTTGTCCCGCCTATTGCCACGCCCCCTTGTCCCGCCCACTGCCACGCCCCTTGTCCCGCAAACTGCCACGCCCCCTGTCCCGCCCACTGCCACGCCCCTTGTCCCGCCCACTGCCACGCCCCTTGTCCCGCCCACTGCCACGCCCCTTGTCCCGCAAACTGCCACGCCCCCTGTCCCGCCCACTGCCACGCCCCTTGTCCCGCCTACTGACACGCCCCTTGTCCCGCCCCCTTGTCCCGCCTATTGCCACGCCCCCTGGTCCCGCCCACTGCCACGCCCCTTGTCCCGCCTACTGACACTCCCCTTGTCCCGCCCACTGACACTCCCCTTGTCCCGCCCACTGACACTCCCCTTGTCCCGCCCACTGACACTCCCCTAGTCCCGCCCACTGACACTCCCCTTGTCCCGCCCACTGACACTCCCCTTGTCCCGCCCACTGACACTCCCCTAGTCCCGCCCACTGACACTCCCCTTGTCCCACCCACTGACACTCCCCTTGTCCCGCCCATTGCCACGCCCCCTTGTTCCGCCCACTGCCACGCCCCTTGTCCCGCAAACTGCCACGCCCCTTGTCCCGCCCACTGCCACGCCCCTTGTCCCGCCCCCTTGTCCCGCCTACTGCCACGCCCCCTTGTCACGCCTACTGCCACGCCCCTTGTCCCGCCTACTGACACGCCCCTTGTCCCGCCCCCTTGTCCCGCCTATTGCCACGCCCCCGTGTCCCGCCCACTGCCACGCCCCTTGTCCCGCCCCCTTGTCCCGCCTACTGCCACGCCCCCTGGTCCCGCCCACTGCCACGCCCCTTGTCCCGCCTACTGCCACGCCCCCTTGTCCCGCCCCCTTGTCCCGCCTACTGCCACGCCCCCTTGTCGCGCCCCTTGCCCCGCCTACTGCCACGCCCCCTTGCCCCGCCTACTGCCACGCCCCCTTGTCCCGCCCACTGCCACGCCCCCTTGTCCCGCCCACTGCCACGCCCCTTGCTCCGCAAACTGCCACGCCCCCTGTCCCGCCCACTGCCACGCCCCTTGTCCCGCAAACTGCCACGCCCCCTGTCCCGCCCACTGCCACGCCCCTTGTCCCGCCTACTGACACGCCTATTGCCACGCCCCCGTGTCCCGCCCACTGCCACGCCCCCTGGTCCCGCCTACTGCCACGCCCCTTGTCCCGCCCACTGACACGCCCCTTGTCCCGCCCACTGACACTCCCCTTGTCCCGCCCCCTTGTCCCGCCTATTGCCACGCCCCCTTGTCAAGCCTACTGCCACGCCCCTTGTCCCGCCTACTGACACGCCCCTTGTCCCGCCCCCTTGTCCCGCCTATTGCCACGCCCCCGTGTCCCGCCCACTGCCACGCCCCTTGTCCCGCCCCCTTGTCCCGCCTATTGCCACGCCCCCTGGTCCCGCCCACTGCCACGCCCCTTGTCCCGCCCCCTTGTCCCGCCTACTGCCACGCCCCCTTGTCCCGCCTACTGTCCCGCCCACTGCCACGCCCCTTGTCCCGCAAACTGCCACGCCCCCTGTCCCGCCCACTGCCACGCCCCTTGTCCCGCCTACTGACACGCCCCCTTGTCCCGCCTACTGCCACGCCCCCTTGTCCCGCCCACTGCCACGCCCCCTTGTCCCGCCTACTGCCACGCCCCTTGTCCCGCCTACTGCCACGCCCCCTTGTCCCGCCCACTGCCACGCCCCCTTGTCCCGCCCCTTGCCCCGCCTACTGCCACGCCCCCTTGTCCCGCCTACTGCCACGCCCCCTTGTCCCGCCCACTGCCACGCCCCCTTGTCCCGCCCACTGCCACGCCCCTTGTCCCGCAAACTGCCACGCCCCCTGTCCCGCCCACTGCCACGCCCCTTGTCCCGCAAACTGCCACGCCCCCTGTCCCGCCCACTGCCACGCCCCTTGTCCCGCCTACTGACACGCCTATTGCCACGCCCCCGTGTCCCGCCCACTGCCACGCCCCCTGGTCCCGCCTACTGCCACGCCCCTTGTCCCGCCCACTGACACGCCCCTTGTCCCGCCCACTGACACTCCCCTTGTCCCGCCCCCTTGTCCCGCCTATTGCCACGCCCCCTTGTCAAGCCTACTGCCACGCCCCTTGTCCCGCCTACTGACACGCCCCTTGTCCCGCCCCCTTGTCCCGCCTATTGCCACGCCCCCGTGTCCCGCCCACTGCCACGCCCCCTTGTCCCGCCCCTTGCCCCGCCTACTGCCACGCCCCCTTGTCCCGCCTACTGCCACGCTCCCTTGTCCCGCCCACTGACACGCCCCCTTGTCCCGCCTACTGCCACGCCCCCTTGTCCCGCCCACTGCCACGCCCCCTTGTCCCGCCTACTGCCACGCCCCTTGTCCCGCCTACTACCACGCCCCCTTGTCCCGCCCCCTTGTCCCACCCACTGCCATTGCCAGCTTCCCCAGCAACACCAGCAGCCCCAGCAGCAGCAGCCCCAGCAGCCCCAGCATTGAAAAAGCTTTTATATATATTTATACATATATATAAAATCTTTGATTATCAAAAGACATGACATGACATGAGCTGAGCTGAGCTAAAGAAGGGGGACACGCTGCCTGCGGGAACCTAGCCCACCTTGTTTGGGTGCCTAAATAAAACACACCCCTGGGTGAAGTGGCCTTGTTGCCAAGATGCGTACAGTTGTGTTTTTCCAGGGTGCACTATGGTAGGGTCCCACTGTGTGGCTCCTGCTGCCTGCCACAAGGTAAGCCTGCAGCACCCCACCACACACACACACACACACACACACACAATCCAGAGGGGAGCCCTGTGGAATAGCTGGCTGGCTGGCTGGCTGCATTCCACAGGGGCCCGCCTCAAGCATTGCCAGCTTCCCCAGCAGCAGCTCCAGCAGCCCCAGCAGCCCCAGCAGCCCAGCATTCAAAAAGACTTTATATATACTGATATATATATATATAAAGTCTTTGATTATCAAAAGACATGACATGACATGACATGAGCATGAGCTGAGCTGAGCTAAAGAAGGGGGACACGCTGCCTGCGGGAACCTAGCCCAACTTGTTACCCCGCCCACTGACACTCCCCTTGTCCCGCCCACTGACACTCCCCTTGTCCCACCCACTGACACTCCCCTTGTCCCGCCCACTGACACTCCCCTTGTCCCGCCCACTGACACTCCCCTTGTCCCGCCCACTGACACTCCCCTAGTCCCACCCACTGACACTCCCCTTGTCCCGCCCACTGACACTCCCCTTGTCCCGCCCACTGACACTCCCCTTGTCCCGCCCACTGACACTCCCCTTGTCCCGCCCACTGACACTCCCCTAGTCCCACCCACTGACACTCCCCTTGTCCCACCCACTGACACTCCCCTTGTCCCGCCCACTGACACTCCCCTTGTCCCGCCCACTGACACTCCCCTAGTCCCGCCCACTGACACTCCCCTTGTCCCGCCCACTGACACTCCCCTTGTCCCGCCCACTGACACTCCCCTTGCCCCGCCCACTGACACTCCCCTTGTCCCGCACACTGACACTCCCCTTGTCCCGCCCACTGCCACGCCCCTTGTCCCGCCCACTGACACTCCCCTTGTCCCGCCCATTGCCACGCCCCCTTGTTCCGCCCACTGCCACGCCCCTTGTCCCGCAAACTGCCACGCCCCCTGTCCCGCCCACTGCCACGCCCCTTGTCCCGCCCACTGACACTCCCCTTGTCCCGCCCATTGCCACGCCCCCTTGTTCCGCCCACTGCCACGCCTCTTGTCCCGCCCACTGACACTCCCCTTGTCCCGCCCATTGCCACGCCCCCTTGTTCCGCCCACTGCCACGCCCCTTGTCCCGCAAACTGCCACGCCCCCTGTCCCGCCCACTGCCACGCCCCTTGTCCCGCCTACTGACACGCCCCTTGTCCCGCCCCCTTGTCCCGCCTATTGCCACGCCCCCGTGTCCCGCCCACTGCCACGCCCCCTGGTCCCGCCCACTGCCACGCCCCATGGTCCCGCCCACTGCCACGCCCCTTGTCCCGCAAAATGCCACGCCCCCTGTCCCGCCCACTGCCACGCCCCTTGTCCCGCCTACTGACACGCCCCTTGTCCCGCCCCCTTGTCCCGCCTATTGCCACGCCCCCGTGTCCCGCCCACTGCCACGCCCCCTGGTCCCGCCCACTGCCACGCCCCTTGTCCCGCCCACTGCCACGCCCCATGGTCCCGCCTACTGCCACGCCCTCTTGTCCCGCCTACTGCCACGCCCCCTGGTCCCGCCTACTGCCACGCCCCCTTGTCCCGTCCCTTGTCCCGCCTACTGCCACGCCCCCTTGTCCCGCCCCTTGCGCCGCCTACTGCCACGCCCCCTTGTCCCGCCCACTGCCACGCCCCTTGTCCCGCCTACTGACACGCCCCCTTGTCCCGCCCACTGCCACGCCTCTTGTCCCGCCCACTGACACTCCCCTTGTCCCGCCCCCTTGTCCCGCCTACTGCCACGCCCCTTGTCACGCCTACTGCCACGCCCCCTTGTCCCGCCCACTGCCACGCCCCTTGTCCCGCCCCCTTGTCCCGCCTATTGCCACGCCCCCTTGTCCCGCCCACTGACACGCCCCCTTGTCCCGCCCCCTTGTCCCGCCTATTGCCACGCCCCCTGTCCCGCCTACTGCCACGCCCCTTGTCCCGCCCACTGCCACGCTCCCTGTCCCGCCCACTGACACGCCCCCTTGTCCCGCCCACTGCCACGCCCCTTGTCCCGCCCACTGACACTCCCCTTGTCCCGCCCCCTTGTCCCGCCTATTGCCACGCCCCCTTGTCAAGCCTACTGCCACGCCCCTTGTCCAGCCTACTGACACGCCCCTTGTCCCGCCCCCTTGTCCCGCCTACTGCCACGCCCCTTGTCACGCCTACTGCCACGCCCCTTGTCCCGCCCCCTTGTCCCGCCTATTGCCACGCCCCCTTGTCAAGCCTACTGCCACGCCCCTTGTCCCGCCTACTGACACGCCCCTTGTCCCGCCCCCTTGTCCCGCCTACTGCCACGCCCCTTGTCACGCCCACTGCCACGCCCCTTGTCACGCCCACTGCCACGCCCCTTGTCCCGCCCCCTTGTCCCGCCTATTGCCACGCCCCCTTGTCCCGCCCACTGCCACGCCCCTTGTCCCGCAAACTGCCACGCCCCCTGTCCCGCCCACTGCCACGCCCCTTGTCCCGCCCACTGCCACGCCCCTTGTCCCGCCCACTGCCACGCCCCTTGTCCCGCAAACTGCCACGCCCCCTGTCCCGCCCACTGCCACGCCCCTTGTCCCGCCTACTGACACGCCCCTTGTCCCGCCCCCTTGTCCCGCCTATTGCCACGCCCCCTGGTCCCGCCCACTGCCACGCCCCTTGTCCCGCCTACTGACACTCCCCTTGTCCCGCCCACTGACACTCCCCTAGTCCCGCCCACTGACACTCCCCTTGTCCCGCCCACTGACACTCCCCTTGTCCCGCCCACTGACACTCCCCTAGTCCCGCCCACTGACACTCCCCTTGTCCCACCCACTGACACTCCCCTTGTCCCTCCCACTGACACTCCCCTTGTCCCGCCCATTGCCACGCCCCCTTGTTCCGCCCACTGCCACGCCCCTTGTCCCGCAAACTGCCACGCCCCTTGTCCCGCCCACTGCCACGCCCCTTGTCCCGCCCCCTTGTCCCGCCTACTGCCACGCCCCCTTGTCACGCCTACTGCCACGCCCCTTGTCCCGCCTACTGACACGCCCCTTGTCCCGCCCCCTTGTCCCGCCTATTGCCACGCCCCCGTGTCCCGCCCACTGCCACGCCCCTTGTCCCGCCCCCTTGTCCCGCCTACTGCCACGCCCCCTGGTCCCGCCCACTGCCACGCCCCTTGTCCCGCCTACTGCCACGCCCCCTTGTCCCGCCCCCTTGTCCCGCCTACTGCCACGCCCCCTTGTCGCGCCCCTTGCCCCGCCTACTGCCACGCCCCCTTGCCCCGCCTACTGCCACGCCCCCTTGTCCCGCCCACTGCCACGCCCCCTTGTCCCGCCCACTGCCACGCCCCTTGTCCCGCAAACTGCCACGCCCCCTGTCCCGCCCACTGCCACGCCCCTTGTCCCGCAAACTGCCACGCCCCCTGTCCCGCCCACTGCCACGCCCCTTGTCCCGCCTACTGACACGCCTATTGCCACGCCCCCGTGTCCCGCCCACTGCCACGCCCCCTGGTCCCGCCTACTGCCACGCCCCTTGTCCCGCCCACTGACACGCCCCTTGTCCCGCCCACTGACACTCCCCTTGTCCCGCCCCCTTGTCCCGCCCACTGACACGCCCCCTTGTCCCGCCTACTGCCACGCCCCCTTGTCCCGCCCACTGCCACGCCCCCTTGTCCCGCCTACTGCCACGCCCCCTTGTCCCGCCTACTGCCACGCCCCTTGTCCCGCCTACTACCACGCCCCCTTGTCCCGCCCCCTTGTCCCACCCACTGCCATTGCCAGCTTCCCCAGCAACACCAGCAGCCCCAGCAGCAGCAGCCCCAGCAGCCCCAGCATTGAAAAAGCTTTTATATATATTTATACATATATATAAAATCTTTGATTATCAAAAGACATGACATGACATGAGCTGAGCTGAGCTAAAGAAGGGGGACACGCTGCCTGCGGGAACCTAGCCCACCTTGTTTGGGTGCCTAAATAAAACACACCCCTGGGTGAAGTGGCCTTGTTGCCAAGATGCGTACAGTTGTGTTTTTCCAGGGTGCACTATGGTAGGGTCCCACTGTGTGGCTCCTGCTGCCTGCCACAAGGTAAGCCTGCAGCACCCCACCACACACACACACACACACACACACACAATCCAGAGGGGAGCCCTGTGGAATAGCTGGCTGGCTGGCTGGCTGCATTCCACAGGGGCCCGCCTCAAGCATTGCCAGCTTCCCCAGCAGCAGCTCCAGCAGCCCCAGCAGCCCCAGCAGCCCAGCATTCAAAAAGACTTTATATATACTGATATATATATATATAAAGTCTTTGATTATCAAAAGACATGACATGACATGACATGAGCATGAGCTGAGCTGAGCTAAAGAAGGGGGACACGCTGCCTGCGGGAACCTAGCCCAACTTGTTACCCCGCCCACTGACACTCCCCTTGTCCCGCCCACTGACACTCCCCTTGTCCCACCCACTGACACTCCCCTTGTCCCGCCCACTGACACTCCCCTTGTCCCGCCCACTGACACTCCCCTTGTCCCGCCCACTGACACTCCCCTAGTCCCACCCACTGACACTCCCCTTGTCCCGCCCACTGACACTCCCCTTGTCCCGCCCACTGACACTCCCCTTGTCCCGCCCACTGACACTCCCCTTGTCCCGCCCACTGACACTCCCCTAGTCCCACCCACTGACACTCCCCTTGTCCCACCCACTGACACTCCCCTTGTCCCGCCCACTGACACTCCCCTTGTCCCGCCCACTGACACTCCCCTAGTCCCGCCCACTGACACTCCCCTTGTCCCGCCCACTGACACTCCCCTTGTCCCGCCCACTGACACTCCCCTTGCCCCGCCCACTGACACTCCCCTTGTCCCGCACACTGACACTCCCCTTGTCCCGCCCACTGCCACGCCCCTTGTCCCGCCCACTGACACTCCCCTTGTCCCGCCCATTGCCACGCCCCCTTGTTCCGCCCACTGCCACGCCCCTTGTCCCGCAAACTGCCACGCCCCCTGTCCCGCCCACTGCCACGCCCCTTGTCCCGCCCACTGACACTCCCCTTGTCCCGCCCATTGCCACGCCCCCTTGTTCCGCCCACTGCCACGCCTCTTGTCCCGCCCACTGACACTCCCCTTGTCCCGCCCATTGCCACGCCCCCTTGTTCCGCCCACTGCCACGCCCCTTGTCCCGCAAACTGCCACGCCCCCTGTCCCGCCCACTGCCACGCCCCTTGTCCCGCCTACTGACACGCCCCTTGTCCCGCCCCCTTGTCCCGCCTATTGCCACGCCCCCGTGTCCCGCCCACTGCCACGCCCCCTGGTCCCGCCCACTGCCACGCCCCATGGTCCCGCCCACTGCCACGCCCCTTGTCCCGCAAAATGCCACGCCCCCTGTCCCGCCCACTGCCACGCCCCTTGTCCCGCCTACTGACACGCCCCTTGTCCCGCCCCCTTGTCCCGCCTATTGCCACGCCCCCGTGTCCCGCCCACTGCCACGCCCCCTGGTCCCGCCCACTGCCACGCCCCTTGTCCCGCCCACTGCCACGCCCCATGGTCCCGCCTACTGCCACGCCCTCTTGTCCCGCCTACTGCCACGCCCCCTGGTCCCGCCTACTGCCACGCCCCCTTGTCCCGTCCCTTGTCCCGCCTACTGCCACGCCCCCTTGTCCCGCCCCTTGCGCCGCCTACTGCCACGCCCCCTTGTCCCGCCCACTGCCACGCCCCTTGTCCCGCCTACTGACACGCCCCCTTGTCCCGCCCACTGCCACGCCTCTTGTCCCGCCCACTGACACTCCCCTTGTCCCGCCCCCTTGTCCCGCCTACTGCCACGCCCCTTGTCACGCCTACTGCCACGCCCCCTTGTCCCGCCCACTGCCACGCCCCTTGTCCCGCCCCCTTGTCCCGCCTATTGCCACGCCCCCTTGTCCCGCCCACTGACACGCCCCCTTGTCCCGCCCCCTTGTCCCGCCTATTGCCACGCCCCCTGTCCCGCCTACTGCCACGCCCCTTGTCCCGCCCACTGCCACGCCCCCTGTCCCGCCCACTGACACGCCCCCTTGTCCCGCCCACTGCCACGCCCCTTGTCCCGCCCACTGACACTCCCCTTGTCCCGCCCCCTTGTCCCGCCTATTGCCACGCCCCCTTGTCAAGCCTACTGCCACGCCCCTTGTCCAGCCTACTGACACGCCCCTTGTCCCGCCCCCTTGTCCCGCCTACTGCCACGCCCCTTGTCACGCCTACTGCCACGCCCCTTGTCCCGCCCCCTTGTCCCGCCTATTGCCACGCCCCCTTGTCAAGCCTACTGCCACGCCCCTTGTCCCGCCTACTGACACGCCCCTTGTCCCGCCCCCTTGTCCCGCCTACTGCCACGCCCCTTGTCACGCCCACTGCCACGCCCCTTGTCACGCCCACTGCCACGCCCCTTGTCCCGCCCCCTTGTCCCGCCTATTGCCACGCCCCCTTGTCCCGCCCACTGCCACGCCCCTTGTCCCGCAAACTGCCACGCCCCCTGTCCCGCCCACTGCCACGCCCCTTGTCCCGCCCACTGCCACGCCCCTTGTCCCGCCCACTGCCACGCCCCTTGTCCCGCAAACTGCCACGCCCCCTGTCCCGCCCACTGCCACGCCCCTTGTCCCGCCTACTGACACGCCCCTTGTCCCGCCCCCTTGTCCCGCCTATTGCCACGCCCCCTGGTCCCGCCCACTGCCACGCCCCTTGTCCCGCCTACTGACACTCCCCTTGTCCCGCCCACTGACACTCCCCTTGTCCCGCCCACTGACACTCCCCTAGTCCCGCCCACTGACACTCCCCTTGTCCCGCCCACTGACACTCCCCTTGTCCCGCCCACTGACACTCCCCTAGTCCCGCCCACTGACACTCCCCTTGTCCCACCCACTGACACTCCCCTTGTCCCTCCCACTGACACTCCCCTTGTCCCGCCCATTGCCACGCCCCCTTGTTCCGCCCACTGCCACGCCCCTTGTCCCGCAAACTGCCACGCCCCTTGTCCCGCCCACTGCCACGCCCCTTGTCCCGCCCCCTTGTCCCGCCTACTGCCACGCCCCCTTGTCACGCCTACTGCCACGCCCCTTGTCCCGCCTACTGACACGCCCCTTGTCCCGCCCCCTTGTCCCGCCTATTGCCACGCCCCCGTGTCCCGCCCACTGCCACGCCCCTTGTCCCGCCCCCTTGTCCCGCCTACTGCCACGCCCCCTGGTCCCGCCCACTGCCACGCCCCTTGTCCCGCCTACTGCCACGCCCCCTTGTCCCGCCCCCTTGTCCCGCCTACTGCCACGCCCCCTTGTCGCGCCCCTTGCCCCGCCTACTGCCACGCCCCCTTGCCCCGCCTACTGCCACGCCCCCTTGTCCCGCCCACTGCCACGCCCCCTTGTCCCGCCCACTGCCACGCCCCTTGTCCCGCAAACTGCCACGCCCCCTGTCCCGCCCACTGCCACGCCCCTTGTCCCGCAAACTGCCACGCCCCCTGTCCCGCCCACTGCCACGCCCCTTGTCCCGCCTACTGACACGCCTATTGCCACGCCCCCGTGTCCCGCCCACTGCCACGCCCCCTGGTCCCGCCTACTGCCACGCCCCTTGTCCCGCCCACTGACACGCCCCTTGTCCCGCCCACTGACACTCCCCTTGTCCCGCCCCCTTGTCCCGCCCACTGACACGCCCCCTTGTCCCGCCTACTGCCACGCCCCCTTGTCCCGCCCACTGCCACGCCCCCTTGTCCCGCCTACTGCCACGCCCCCTTGTCCCGCCTACTGCCACGCCCCTTGTCCCGCCTACTACCACGCCCCCTTGTCCCGCCCCCTTGTCCCACCCACTGCCATTGCCAGCTTCCCCAGCAACACCAGCAGCCCCAGCAGCAGCAGCCCCAGCAGCCCCAGCATTGAAAAAGCTTTTATATATATTTATACATATATATAAAATCTTTGATTATCAAAAGACATGACATGACATGAGCATGAGCTGAGCTGAGCTAAAGAAGGGGGACACGCTGCCTGCGGGAACCTAGCCCACCTTGTTTGGGTGCCTAAATAAAACACACCCCTGGGTGAAGTGGCCTTGTTGCCAAGATGCGTACAGTTGTGTTTTTCCAGGGTGCACTATGGTAGGGTCCCACTGTGTGGCTCCTGCTGCCTGCCACAAGGTAAGCCTGCAGCACCCCACCACACACACACACACACACACACACACAATCCAGAGGGGAGCCCTGTGGAATAGCTGGCTGGCTGGCTGGCTGCATTCCACAGGGGCCCGCCTCAAGCATTGCCAGCTTCCCCAGCAGCAGCTCCAGCAGCCCCAGCAGCCCCAGCAGCCCAGCATTCAAAAAGACTTTATATATACTGATATATATATATATAAAGTCTTTGATTATCAAAAGACATGACATGACATGACATGAGCATGAGCTGAGCTGAGCTAAAGAAGGGGGACACGCTGCCTGCGGGAACCTAGCCCAACTTGTTACCCCGCCCACTGACACTCCCCTTGTCCCGCCCACTGACACTCCCCTTGTCCCACCCACTGACACTCCCCTTGTCCCGCCCACTGACACTCCCCTTGTCCCGCCCACTGACACTCCCCTTGTCCCGCCCACTGACACTCCCCTTGTCCCTCCCACTGACACTCCCCTTGTCCCGCCCACTGCCACGCCCCTTGTCCCGCCCACTGCCACGCCCCATGGTCCCGCCTACTGCCACGCCCTCTTGTCCCGCCTACTGCCACGCCCCCTGGTCCCGCCTACTGCCACGCCCCCTTGTCCCGTCCCTTGTCCCGCCTACTGCCACGCCCCCTTGTCCCGCCCCTTGCGCCGCCTACTGCCACGCCCCCTTGTCCCGCCCACTGCCACGCCCCTTGTCCCGCCTACTGACACGCCCCCTTGTCCCGCCCACTGCCACGCCTCTTGTCCCGCCCACTGCCACGCCCCTTGTCCCGCCCACTGCCACGCCCCTTGTCCCGCCCACTGCCACGCCCCTTGTCCCGCAAACTGCCACGCCCCCTGTCCCGCCCACTGCCACGCCCCTTGTCCCGCCTACTGACACGCCCCTTGTCCCGCCCCCTTGTCCCGCCTATTGCCACGCCCCCTGGTCCCGCCCACTGCCACGCCCCTTGTCCCGCCTACTGACACTCCCCTTGTCCCGCCCACTGACACTCCCCTTGTCCCGCCCACTGACACTCCCCTTGTCCCGCCCACTGACACTCCCCTTGTCCCGCCCACTGACACTCCCCTAGTCCCGCCCACTGACACTCCCCTTGTCCCACCCACTGACACTCCCCTTGTCCCGCCCACTGACACTCCCCTTGTCCCGCCCATTGCCACGCCCCCTTGTTCCGCCCACTGCCACGCCCCTTGTCCCGCAAACTGCCACGCCCCTTGTCCCGCCCACTGCCACGCCCCTTGTCCCGCCCCCTTGTTCCGCCCACTGCCACGCCCCTTGTCCCGCAAACTGCCACGCCCCTTGTCCCGCCCACTGACACTCCCCTTGTCCCGCCCACTGACACTCCCCTTGTCCCGCCCACTGACACTCCCCTAGTCCCTCCCACTGACACTCCCCTTGTCCCGCCCACTGACACTCCCCTTGTCCCGCCCACTGACACTCCCCTTGTCCCGCCCACTGACACTCCCCTTGTCCCACCCACTGACACTCCCCTTGTCCCGCCCACTGACACTCCCCTTGTCCCGCCCACTGACACTCCCCTAGTCCCGCCCACTGACACTCCCCTTGTCCCGCCCACTGACACTCCCCTTGCCCCGCCCACTGACACTCCCCTTGTCCCGCACACTGACACTCCCCTTGTCCCACCCACTGACACTCCCCTTGTTACCCCGCCCACTGACACTCCCCTTGTCCCACCCACTGACACTCCCCTTGTCCCGCCCACTGACACTCCCCTTGTCCCGCCCACTGACACTCCCCTTGTCCCGCCCACTGACACTCCCCTTGTCCCACCCACTGACACTCCCCTTGTCCCGCCCACTGACACTCCCCTTGTCCCTCCCACTGACACTCCCCTTGTCCCGCCCACTGACACTCCCCTTGTCCCGCCCACTGCCACGCCCCTTGTCCCGCCCACTGACACTCCCCTTGTCCCGCCCATTGCCACGCCCCCTTGTTCCGCCCACTGCCACGCCCCTTGTCCCGCAAACTGCCACGCCCCCTGTCCCGCCCACTGCCACGCCCCTTGTCCCGCCCACTGACACTCCCCTTGTCCCGCCCATTGCCACGCCCCCTTGTTCCGCCCACTGCCACGCCTCTTGTCCCGCCCACTGACACTCCCCTTGTCCCGCCCATTGCCACGCCCCCTTGTTCCGCCCACTGCCACGCCCCTTGTCCCGCAAACTGCCACGCCCCCTGTCCCGCCCACTGCCACGCCCCTTGTCCCGCCTACTGACACGCCCCTTGTCCCGCCCCCTTGTCCCGCCTATTGCCACGCCCCCGTGTCCCGCCCACTGCCACGCCCCCTGGTCCCGCCCACTGCCACGCCCCATGGTCCCGCCCACTGCCACGCCCCTTGTCCCGCAAAATGCCACGCCCCCTGTCCCGCCCACTGCCACGCCCCTTGTCCCGCCCACTGACACTCCCCTTGTCCCGCCCACTGACACTCCCCTAGACCCGCCCACTGACACTCCCCTTGTCCCGCCCACTGACACTCCCCTTGTCCCGCCCACTGACACTCCCCTTGCCCCGCCCACTGACACTCCCCTTGTCCCGCACACTGACACTCCCCTTGTCCCACCCACTGACACTCCCCTTGTTACCCCGCCCACTGACACTCCCCTTGTCCCACCCACTGACACTCCCCTTGCCCCGCCCACTGACACTCCCCTTGTCCCGCCCACTGACACTCCCCTTGTCCCGCCCACTGACACTCCCCTTGTCCCACCCACTGACACTCCCCTTGTCCCGCCCACTGACACTCCCCTTGTCCCACCCACTGACACTCCCCTTGTCCCGCCCACTGACACTCCCCTTGTCCCTCCCACTGACACTCCCCTTGTCCCGCCCACTGACACTCCCCTTGTCCCGCCCACTGACACTCCCCTTGTCCCGCCCATTGCCACGCCCCCTTGTTCCGCCCACTGCCACGCCCCTTGTCCCGCCCACTGACACTCCCCTTGTCCCGCCCATTGCCACGCCCCCTTGTTCCGCCCACTGCCACGCCCCTTGTCCCGCAAACTGCCACGCCCCCTGTCCCGCCCACTGCCACGCCCCTTGTCCCGCCCACTGACACTCCCCTTGTCCCGCCCATTGCCACGCCCCCTTGTTCCGCCCACTGCCACGCCCCTTGTCCCGCCCACTGACACTCCCCTTGTCCCGCCCATTGCCACGCCCCCTTGTTCCGCCCACTGCCACGCCCCTTGTCCCGCAAACTGCCACGCCCCCTGTCCCGCCCACTGCCACGCCCCTTGTCCCGCCTACTGACACGCCCCTTGTCCCGCCCCCTTGTCCCGCCTATTGCCACGCCCCCGTGTCCCGCCCACTGCCACGCCCCCTGGTCCCGCCCACTGCCACGCCCCATGGTCCCGCCCACTGCCACGCCCCTTGTCCCGCAAAATGCCACGCCCCCTGTCCCGCCCACTGCCACGCCCCTTGTCCCGCCTACTGACACGCCCCTTGTCCCGCCCCCTTGTCCCGCCTATTGCCACGCCCCCGTGTCCCGCCCACTGCCACGCCCCGTGGTCCCGCCCACTGCCACGCCCCTTGTCCCGCCCACTGCCACGCCCCATGGTCCCGCCTACTGCCACGCCCTCTTGTCCCGCCTACTGCCACGCCCCCTGGTCCCGCCTACTGCCACGCCCCCTTGTCCCGTCCCTTGTCCCGCCTACTGCCACGCCCCCTTGTCCCGCCCCTTGCGCCGCCTACTGCCACGCCCCCTTGTCCCGCCCACTGCCACGCCCCTTGTCCCGCCCACTGCCACGCCTCTTGTCCCGCCCACTGACACTCCCCTTGTCCCGCCCCCTTGTCCCGCCTACTGCCACGCCCCTTGTCACGCCTACTGCCACGCCCCCTTGTCCCGCCCACTGCCACGCCCCTTGTCCCGCCCCCTTGTCCCGCCTATTGCCACGCCCCCTTGTCCCGCCCACTGACACGCCCCCTTGTCCCGCCCCCTTGTCCCGCCTATTGCCACGCCCCCTGTCCCGCCTACTGCCACGCCCCTTGTCCCGCCCACTGCCACGCCCCCTGTCCCGCCCACTGACACGCCCCCTTGTCCCGCCCACTGCCACGCCCCTTGTCCCGCCCACTGACACTCCCCTTGTCCCGCCCCCTTGTCCCGCCTATTGCCACGCCCCCTTGTCAAGCCTACTGCCACGCCCCTTGTCCAGCCTACTGACACGCCCCTTGTCCCGCCCCCTTGTCCCGCCTACTGCCACGCCCCTTGTCCCGCCTACTGACACGCCCCTTGTCCCGCCCCCTTGTCCCGCCTACTGCCACGCCCCTTGTCACGCCCACTGCCACGCCCCTTGTCACGCCCACTGCCACGCCCCTTGTCCCGCCCCCTTGTCCCGCCTATTGCCACGCCCCCTTGTCCCGCCCACTGCCACGCCCCTTGTCCCGCAAACTGCCACGCCCCCTGTCCCGCCCACTGCCACGCCCCTTGTCCCGCCCACTGCCACGCCCCTTGTCCCGCCCACTGCCACGCCCCTTGTCCCGCAAACTGCCACGCCCCCTGTCCCGCCCACTGCCACGCCCCTTGTCCCGCCTACTGACACGCCCCTTGTCCCGCCCCCTTGTCCCGCCTATTGCCACGCCCCCTGGTCCCGCCCACTGCCACGCCCCTTGTCCCGCCTACTGACACTCCCCTTGTCCCGCCCACTGACACTCCCCTTGTCCCGCCCACTGACACTCCCCTTGTCCCGCCCACTGACACTCCCCTTGTCCCGCCCACTGACACTCCCCTAGTCCCGCCCACTGACACTCCCCTTGTCCCACCCACTGACACTCCCCTTGTCCCGCCCACTGACACTCCCCTTGTCCCGCCCATTGCCACGCCCCCTTGTTCCGCCCACTGCCACGCCCCTTGTCCCGCAAACTGCCACGCCCCTTGTCCCGCCCACTGCCACGCCCCTTGTCCCGCCCCCTTGTTCCGCCCACTGCCACGCCCCTTGTCCCGCAAACTGCCACGCCCCTTGTCCCGCCCACTGACACTCCCCTTGTCCCGCCCACTGACACTCCCCTTGTCCCGCCCACTGACACTCCCCTAGTCCCTCCCACTGACACTCCCCTTGTCCCGCCCACTGACACTCCCCTTGTCCCGCCCACTGACACTCCCCTTGTCCCGCCCACTGACACTCCCCTTGTCCCGCCCACTGACACTCCCCTTGTCCCGCCCACTGACACTCCCCTTGTCCCGCCCACTGACACTCCCCTAGTCCCGCCCACTGACACTCCCCTTGTCCCGCCCACTGACACTCCCCTTGCCCCGCCCACTGACACTCCCCTTGTCCCGCACACTGACACTCCCCTTGTCCCACCCACTGACACTCCCCTTGTTACCCCGCCCACTGACACTCCCCTTGTCCCACCCACTGACACTCCCCTTGTCCCGCCCACTGACACTCCCCTTGTCCCGCCCACTGACACTCCCCTTGTCCCGCCCACTGACACTCCCCTTGTCCCACCCACTGACACTCCCCTTGTCCCGCCCACTGACACTCCCCTTGTCCCTCCCACTGACACTCCCCTTGTCCCGCCCACTGACACTCCCCTTGTCCCGCCCACTGCCACGCCCCTTGTCCCGCCCACTGACACTCCCCTTGTCCCGCCCATTGCCACGCCCCCTTGTTCCGCCCACTGCCACGCCCCTTGTCCCGCAAACTGCCACGCCCCCTGTCCCGCCCACTGCCACGCCCCTTGTCCCGCCCACTGACACTCCCCTTGTCCCGCCCATTGCCACGCCCCCTTGTTCCGCCCACTGCCACGCCTCTTGTCCCGCCCACTGACACTCCCCTTGTCCCGCCCATTGCCACGCCCCCTTGTTCCGCCCACTGCCACGCCCCTTGTCCCGCAAACTGCCACGCCCCCTGTCCCGCCCACTGCCACGCCCCTTGTCCCGCCTACTGACACGCCCCTTGTCCCGCCCCCTTGTCCCGCCTATTGCCACGCCCCCGTGTCCCGCCCACTGCCACGCCCCCTGGTCCCGCCCACTGCCACGCCCCATGGTCCCGCCCACTGCCACGCCCCTTGTCCCGCAAAATGCCACGCCCCCTGTCCCGCCCACTGCCACGCCCCTTGTCCCGCCTACTGACACGCCCCTTGTCCCGCCCCCTTGTCCCGCCTATTGCCACGCCCCCGTGTCCCGCCCACTGCCACGCCCCCTGGTCCCGCCCACTGCCACGCCCCTTGTCCCGCCCACTGCCACGCCCCATGGTCCCGCCTACTGCCACGCCCTCTTGTCCCGCCTACTGCCACGCCCCCTGGTCCCGCCTACTGCCACGCCCCCTTGTCCCGTCCCTTGTCCCGCCTACTGCCACGCCCCCTTGTCCCGCCCCTTGCGCCGCCTACTGCCACGCCCCCTTGTCCCGCCCACTGCCACGCCCCTTGTCCCGCCTACTGACACGCCCCCTTGTCCCGCCCACTGCCACGCCTCTTGTCCCGCCCACTGACACTCCCCTTGTCCCGCCCCCTTGTCCCGCCTACTGCCACGCCCCTTGTCACGCCTACTGCCACGCCCCCTTGTCCCGCCCACTGCCACGCCCCTTGTCCCGCCCCCTTGTCCCGCCTATTGCCACGCCCCCTTGTCCCGCCCACTGACACGCCCCCTTGTCCCGCCCCCTTGTCCCGCCTATTGCCACGCCCCCTGTCCCGCCTACTGCCACGCCCCTTGTCCCGCCCACTGCCACGCCCCCTGTCCCGCCCACTGACACGCCCCCTTGTCCCGCCCACTGCCACGCCCCTTGTCCCGCCCACTGACACTCCCCTTGTCCCGCCCCCTTGTCCCGCCTATTGCCACGCCCCCTTGTCAAGCCTACTGCCACGCCCCTTGTCCAGCCTACTGACACGCCCCTTGTCCCGCCCCCTTGTCCCGCCTACTGCCACGCCCCTTGTCACGCCTACTGCCACGCCCCTTGTCCCGCCCCCTTGTCCCGCCTATTGCCACGCCCCCTTGTCAAGCCTACTGCCACGCCCCTTGTCCCGCCTACTGACACGCCCCTTGTCCCGCCCCCTTGTCCCGCCTACTGCCACGCCCCTTGTCACGCCCACTGCCACGCCCCTTGTCACGCCCACTGCCACGCCCCTTGTCCCGCCCCCTTGTCCCGCCTATTGCCACGCCCCCTTGTCCCGCCCACTGCCACGCCCCTTGTCCCGCAAACTGCCACGCCCCCTGTCCCGCCCACTGCCACGCCCCTTGTCCCGCCCACTGCCACGCCCCTTGTCCCGCCCACTGCCACGCCCCTTGTCCCGCAAACTGCCACGCCCCCTGTCCCGCCCACTGCCACGCCCCTTGTCCCGCCTACTGACACGCCCCTTGTCCCGCCCCCTTGTCCCGCCTATTGCCACGCCCCCTGGTCCCGCCCACTGCCACGCCCCTTGTCCCGCCTACTGACACTCCCCTTGTCCCGCCCACTGACACTCCCCTTGTCCCGCCCACTGACACTCCCCTTGTCCCGCCCACTGACACTCCCCTAGTCCCGCCCACTGACACTCCCCTTGTCCCGCCCACTGACACTCCCCTTGTCCCGCCCACTGACACTCCCCTAGTCCCGCCCACTGACACTCCCCTTGTCCCACCCACTGACACTCCCCTTGTCCCGCCCATTGCCACGCCCCCTTGTTCCGCCCACTGCCACGCCCCTTGTCCCGCAAACTGCCACGCCCCTTGTCCCGCCCACTGCCACGCCCCTTGTCCCGCCCCCTTGTCCCGCCTACTGCCACGCCCCCTTGTCACGCCTACTGCCACGCCCCTTGTCCCGCCTACTGACACGCCCCTTGTCCCGCCCCCTTGTCCCGCCTATTGCCACGCCCCCGTGTCCCGCCCACTGCCACGCCCCTTGTCCCGCCCCCTTGTCCCGCCTACTGCCACGCCCCCTGGTCCCGCCCACTGCCACGCCCCTTGTCCCGCCTACTGCCACGCCCCCTTGTCCCGCCCCCTTGTCCCGCCTACTGCCACGCCCCCTTGTCGCGCCCCTTGCCCCGCCTACTGCCACGCCCCCTTGCCCCGCCTACTGCCACGCCCCCTTGTCCCGCCCACTGCCACGCCCCCTTGTCCCGCCCACTGCCACGCCCCTTGCTCCGCAAACTGCCACGCCCCCTGTCCCGCCCACTGCCACGCCCCTTGTCCCGCAAACTGCCACGCCCCCTGTCCCGCCCACTGCCACGCCCCTTGTCCCGCCTACTGACACGCCTATTGCCACGCCCCCGTGTCCCGCCCACTGCCACGCCCCCTGGTCCCGCCTACTGCCACGCCCCTTGTCCCGCCCACTGACACGCCCCTTGTCCCGCCCACTGACACTCCCCTTGTCCCGCCCCCTTGTCCCGCCTATTGCCACGCCCCCTTGTCAAGCCTACTGCCACGCCCCTTGTCCCGCCTACTGACACGCCCCTTGTCCCGCCCCCTTGTCCCGCCTATTGCCACGCCCCCGTGTCCCGCCCACTGCCACGCCCCTTGTCCCGCCCCCTTGTCCCGCCTATTGCCACGCCCCCTGGTCCCGCCCACTGCCACGCCCCTTGTCCCGCCCCCTTGTCCCGCCTACTGCCACGCCCCCTTGTCCCGCCTACTGTCCCGCCCACTGCCACGCCCCTTGTCCCGCAAACTGCCACGCCCCCTGTCCCGCCCACTGCCACGCCCCTTGTCCCGCCTACTGACACGCCCCCTTGTCCCGCCTACTGCCACGCCCCCTTGTCCCGCCCACTGCCACGCCCCCTTGTCCCGCCTACTGCCACGCCCCTTGTCCCGCCTACTGCCACGCCCCCTTGTCCCGCCCACTGCCACGCCCCCTTGTCCCGCCCCTTGCCCCGCCTACTGCCACGCCCCCTTGTCCCGCCTACTGCCACGCCCCCTTGTCCCGCCCACTGCCACGCCCCCTTGTCCCGCCCACTGCCACGCCCCTTGTCCCGCAAACTGCCACGCCCCCTGTCCCGCCCACTGCCACGCCCCTTGTCCCGCAAACTGCCACGCCCCCTGTCCCGCCCACTGCCACGCCCCTTGTCCCGCCTACTGACACGCCTATTGCCACGCCCCCGTGTCCCGCCCACTGCCACGCCCCCTGGTCCCGCCTACTGCCACGCCCCTTGTCCCGCCCACTGACACGCCCCTTGTCCCGCCCACTGACACTCCCCTTGTCCCGCCCCCTTGTCCCGCCTATTGCCACGCCCCCTTGTCAAGCCTACTGCCACGCCCCTTGTCCCGCCTACTGACACGCCCCTTGTCCCGCCCCCTTGTCCCGCCTATTGCCACGCCCCCGTGTCCCGCCCACTGCCACGCCCCCTTGTCCCGCCCCTTGCCCCGCCTACTGCCACGCCCCCTTGTCCCGCCTACTGCCACGCTCCCTTGTCCCGCCCACTGACACGCCCCCTTGTCCCGCCTACTGCCACGCCCCCTTGTCCCGCCCACTGCCACGCCCCCTTGTCCCGCCTACTGCCACGCCCCTTGTCCCGCCTACTACCACGCCCCCTTGTCCCGCCCCCTTGTCCCACCCACTGCCATTGCCAGCTTCCCCAGCAACACCAGCAGCCCCAGCAGCAGCAGCCCCAGCAGCCCCAGCATTGAAAAAGCTTTTATATATATTTATACATATATATAAAATCTTTGATTATCAAAAGACATGACATGACATGAGCTGAGCTGAGCTAAAGAAGGGGGACACGCTGCCTGCGGGAACCTAGCCCACCTTGTTTGGGTGCCTAAATAAAACACACCCCTGGGTGAAGTGGCCTTGTTGCCAAGATGCGTACAGTTGTGTTTTTCCAGGGTGCACTATGGTAGGGTCCCACTGTGTGGCTCCTGCTGCCTGCCACAAGGTAAGCCTGCAGCACCCCACCACACACACACACACACACACACACACAATCCAGAGGGGAGCCCTGTGGAATAGCTGGCTGGCTGGCTGGCTGCATTCCACAGGGGCCCGCCTCAAGCATTGCCAGCTTCCCCAGCAGCAGCTCCAGCAGCCCCAGCAGCCCCAGCAGCCCAGCATTCAAAAAGACTTTATATATACTGATATATATATATATAAAGTCTTTGATTATCAAAAGACATGACATGACATGACATGAGCATGAGCTGAGCTGAGCTAAAGAAGGGGGACACGCTGCCTGCGGGAACCTAGCCCAACTTGTTACCCCGCCCACTGACACTCCCCTTGTCCCGCCCACTGACACTCCCCTTGTCCCACCCACTGACACTCCCCTTGTCCCGCCCACTGACACTCCCCTTGTCCCGCCCACTGACACTCCCCTTGTCCCGCCCACTGACACTCCCCTAGTCCCACCCACTGACACTCCCCTTGTCCCGCCCACTGACACTCCCCTTGTCCCGCCCACTGACACTCCCCTTGTCCCGCCCACTGACACTCCCCTTGTCCCGCCCACTGACACTCCCCTAGTCCCACCCACTGACACTCCCCTTGTCCCACCCACTGACACTCCCCTTGTCCCGCCCACTGACACTCCCCTTGTCCCGCCCACTGACACTCCCCTAGTCCCGCCCACTGACACTCCCCTTGTCCCGCCCACTGACACTCCCCTTGTCCCGCCCACTGACACTCCCCTTGCCCCGCCCACTGACACTCCCCTTGTCCCGCACACTGACACTCCCCTTGTCCCGCCCACTGCCACGCCCCTTGTCCCGCCCACTGACACTCCCCTTGTCCCGCCCATTGCCACGCCCCCTTGTTCCGCCCACTGCCACGCCCCTTGTCCCGCAAACTGCCACGCCCCCTGTCCCGCCCACTGCCACGCCCCTTGTCCCGCCCACTGACACTCCCCTTGTCCCGCCCATTGCCACGCCCCCTTGTTCCGCCCACTGCCACGCCTCTTGTCCCGCCCACTGACACTCCCCTTGTCCCGCCCATTGCCACGCCCCCTTGTTCCGCCCACTGCCACGCCCCTTGTCCCGCAAACTGCCACGCCCCCTGTCCCGCCCACTGCCACGCCCCTTGTCCCGCCTACTGACACGCCCCTTGTCCCGCCCCCTTGTCCCGCCTATTGCCACGCCCCCGTGTCCCGCCCACTGCCACGCCCCCTGGTCCCGCCCACTGCCACGCCCCATGGTCCCGCCCACTGCCACGCCCCTTGTCCCGCAAAATGCCACGCCCCCTGTCCCGCCCACTGCCACGCCCCTTGTCCCGCCTACTGACACGCCCCTTGTCCCGCCCCCTTGTCCCGCCTATTGCCACGCCC
>NW_027251645.1:0-40105 GCF_044704955.1 Pristiophorus japonicus | reverse complement strand
ACTGGGAACACAGACTAAACGGTGGCACAATTGAGGAACAGTGGAGGACTTTTAAGGAGCTCTTTCATAGTGCTCAACAAAAATATATTCCAGTGAAAAAGAAGGGCGGTAAGAGAAGGGATAACCAGCCGTGAATAACCAAGGAAATAAAATTAAAAACCAATGCGTATAAGGAGGCCAAGGTTAGTGGGAAACTAGAAGATTGGGAAAATTTTAAACGACAGCAAAGAATGACTAAGAAAGCAATAAAGAAAGGAAAGATAGATTACGAAAGTAAACTTGCGCAAAACATAAAAACAGATATTAAAAGCTTTTCCCGATATATGAAATGGAAGAGAGTGACTAAAGTAAATGTTGGTCCCTTAGAAGATGAGAAGGGGGATTTAATAATGGGAAATGTGGAAATGACTGAGACCTTAAACAATTATTTTGCTTCGGTCTTCACAGTGGAAGACACAAAAACCATGCCAAAAATTGCTGGTGACGGGAAAGGAGGACCTTGAGACAATCACTATCACTAGGGAGGTAGTGCTGGACAGGCTAATGGGACTCAAGGTAGACAAGTCCCCATGTCCTGATGAACTGCATCCCAGGGTATTAAAAGAGATGGCGGAAGTTACAGCAGATGCATTCGTTATAATCTACCAAAATTCTCTGGACTCTGGGGAGGTACCAGCAGATTGGAAAGCAGCTAATGTAATGTCTCTGTTTAAAAAAGGGGGCAGACAAAAGGCAGGTAACTGTAGGCTGGTTAGTTTAACATCTGTAGTGGGGAAAATGCTTGAAGCTATCATTAAGGAAAAAATAGCGGGACATCTAGATAGGAATAGTGCAATCAAGCAGACGCAGCATGGATTCATGAAGGGGAAATCATGTTTAACTAATTTACTGGAATTCTTTGAGGATATAAGGAGCATGGTGGATAGAGGTGTACCGATGGATGTGGTGTATTTAGATTTCCAAAAGGCATTCGATAAGGTGTCACACAAAAGGTTACTGCAGAAGATAAAGGTACGCGGAGTCAGAGGAAATGTATTAGCATGGATCGAGAATTGTCTGGCTAACAGAAAGCAGAGAGTCGGGATAAATGGGTCCTTTTCGGGTTGGAAATCGGTGGTTAGTGCTGTGCCACAGGGATCGGTGCTGGGACCACAACTGTTTACAATATACATAGATGACCTGGAAGAGGGGACAGAGTGTAGTGTAACAAAATATGCAGATGACACAAAGATTAGTGGGAAAGCGGGTTGTGTAGAGGACACAGAGAGCTGCAAAGAGATTTAGATAGGTTAAGCGAATGGGCTAAGGTTTGGCAGATGGAATACAATGTCGGAAAATGTGAGGTCATCCACCTTGGGGGAAAAAAAACAGGAAAATGGAATATTATTTGAATGGGGAGAAATTACAACATGCTGCGGTGCAGAGGGACCTGGGGGTCCTTGTGCATGAATCCCAAAAGTTAGTTTGCAGGTGCAGCAGGTAATCAGGAAGGCGAATGGAATGTTGGCCTTCATTGCGAGAGGGATGGAGTACAAAAGCAGGGAGGTCCTGCTGCAATTGTATAGGGTATTGGTGAGGCCGCACCTGGAGTACTGCATGCAGTTTTGGTCACTTTACTTAAGGAAGGATATACTAGCCTTGGAGGGGGTACAGAGACGATTCACTCGGCTGATTCCGGAGATGAGGGAGTTACCTTATGATGATAGATTGAGTAGACTGGGTCTTTATTCGTTGGAGTTCAGAAGGATGAGGGGTGATCTTATAGAAACATTAAAAAAAGTGAAAGGGATAGATAAGATAGAGGCAGAGAGGTTGTTTCCACTGGTCGGGGAGACTAGAACTAGGGGGCACAGCCTCAAAATACGGGGGAGCCAATTGAAAACCGAGTTGAGAAGGAATTTCTTCTGCCAGAGGGTTGTGAATCTGTGGAATTCTCTGCCCAAGGAAGCAATTGAGGCTAGCTCATTGAATGTATTCAAATCACAGATGGATAGATTTTTCACCAATAAGGGAATTAAGGGTTATGGGGTGCGGACGGGTAAGTGGAGCTGAGTCCACGGCCAGATCAGCCATGATCCTTTTGAATGGCGGAGCAGGCTCGAGGGGCTAGATGGCCTACTCCTGTTCCTAATTCTTATGTTCTTATGTTATGTTCTTATGTTCTTCTGGTACATCGGAAGCCATTCGGCCTGGGATAGGGGCGGGAAGGGAAGCAGAGAGGACCTGCACCTAAACCATCAAACCATACAAACCACCAAACCTTGCAAACAAAAAGTTCTAAGAATTCAATAAGAAATAAAAAATTGAAATAAGTCCTACCTTCACCTTCAATCTCTGCCCGGGAAGGCAGCGGGCCGGCCGGTGCGGGAGGCCGCTCGGCCTGGGCTGGGGGCGGGCCGGAGAACTGATAGAAATCATTGGCAGGCAAGAGCACTATCAGTTCTCCGGCCTGCCCCTCGCCCTGGCCGAGTGGCCTCCCGGTGCAATCGATCGCTTAGAAATCGTACTGGGAGGCCCCTCGGCCTGGGCTAGGGCGAGGAGCGATTCAACTGGCCGGCATCGGGGCCTACAGAGCGGCTGCAGCAAGCAAATTAACAGAGAGGCTGCAGCAAGCAGACGGCTGGGGGGGGCGTGGTACGATTCAACTGGCCGGCATCGAGGCCCACAGAGCGGCTGCAGCAAGAAAATTAACGGAAAGGCTGCAGCAAGAAAACGGAGAGGCTGGGAGCGAGGAGCTACTGCGCATGCACGGACATCACCAGCGGACTCCACTGCGCATGTGCAGATCTCCCGGCACAGTTTTCTGCGCAGAACGCTGGCTCCAGCCCTGACTCGACTGGCCACGCTGCGCGACTACAGGGAAGAGGCCGGACAGCGGCCAAAGTGGCAACAACATTTTTCGGCGCACCTTGGAACGGAGTAAAGCGGCACAACTCCGGTAAGTGCGCCGAAAAACGGGCTGGGCCAAATTTGAGGCCACGGAATGGGAAGAGAAGCAAAGCTGAAATCGGAAAGCAGAATGTTAATTTTGAAGACAGAGGAAACAAGGGCTAGAAAATAGACAACAAGGGAGTTTGGCAGTGCTAAATGGTATATACTTTAATGCAAGGAGTATAGTGAATAAGGCAGATGAGCTGAGAGCACAGATAGACACTTGGGAGTATGACATTATAGCTATTACTGAGACATGGCTGAAAGAAGGACAGGTATAGCAGCTCAACGTTCCTGGTTACACAGGTTTTAGATGGGATAGAGAGGGGAGGGACAGGGGGTAATAAATGAGGGGCGGGGGACGGCAGGGTCGCAGTATTGATTAAGGAAACAATTACAGCGGTGAGGGGGGGATGATATGCTGAAAGGATCGTCAAATAAGGCCATATGCAATGAATTGAAGAACAGTTCTCCAAACAGTCAGAGGGAGATAGGGCAGTAATCGTAGGGGATTTCAACTCCCCTAATATTAACTGGGATAAAATTAGTGTGAAAGGTATAGAGGGTGCGGAATTCCTAAAATGCATTCGGGAGAACTTTTTTCATCATCATAGGCAGTTCCTTGGAATCGAGGAAGACTTGCTTCCACTCTTAACATGAGTTCTTAGGTGGCTGTACAGTCCAATACAGTTTCTGTCACAGGTGGGACAGATAGGCGTTGAGGGAAGGGGTGGATGGGACTGGTTTGCCGCACGCTCTTTCCGCTGCCTGCGCTTGATTTCTGCATGCTCTTGGCGACGAGACTTGAGGAGCTCAACGCCCTCCCGGATGCACTTCCTCTACTTAGGGCGGTCTTTGGCCAGGGACTCCCAGGTGTCAGTGGGGATGTTGCACTTTATCAGGGAGGCTTTCAGGATGTTCTTATAACGTTTCCGCTGCCCAACTTTGGCTCGTTTGCCGTGAAGGAGTTCCGAGTAGAGCACTTGCTTTGGGAGTCTCGTGTCTGGCATGCGAACATTGTAGCTTGCCTAGCGGAGCTGATCAAGTGTGGTCAGTGCTTCAGTGCTGGGGATGTTGGCCTGGTCGAGGACGCTAACGTTGGTGCATCTGTTCTCCCAGGGGATTTGTAGGATCTTGCGAAGACATCGTTGGTGGTATTTCTCCAGCGACTTGAGGTGTCTACTGTACATGGTCCATGTTTCTGAGCCATACAGGAGGGCAGGTACTACTACAGGCCTATAGACCATGAGCTTGGTGACAGTTTTCCTCAGACAGCCAAAGGCTGCATTGGCGCACTGGAGGCGGTGTTGGATCTTGTCGTCAATGCCTGCTCTTGTTGATAGGAGGCTCCCGAGATAAGGGACGTGGTCCACGTTGTCCAGGATCGCGCCGTGGATCTTCATGACTGGGGGGGCAGTGTTGTGCGGCGAGGACAGGCTGGTGGAGGTCCTTTGTCTTACTGATGTTTAGCGTAAGGCCCATGCTTTTCGTACACCTCAGTAAATACGTCAACTACGTCCTGGAGTTCAGCCTCTGTGTGTGCGCAGACGCAGGCGTCGTCTGCATACTGTAGCTCGACGACAGAGGTTGGGGTGATCTTGGAACTGGCCTGGAGACGGCGAAGATTGAACATGTTCTATAGTTTAGTTCCACTCCAGCCGGGAGCTTGTCGACTGTGAGGTGGAGCACGGCAGCGAGGAAGAATGAAAAGAGGGTTGGGGCAATGACGCAGCCCTGCTTGACCCCGGTCCGGGTGTGGATTGGGTCTGTGATGGATCCGTTGGTAAGGATTACGGCCTGCATGTCGTCACGGAGCAGGCAGAGGATGGTGATGTACTTTTGGGGACATCCGAAGTGGAGGAGGACGCTCCATAGACCCTCGCGGTTGACAGTGCCAAAGGCCTTTGTAAGATCGAAGAAGGCCATGTATAAGGGCTGCCGCTGTTCCCTTCATCTTTCGTGCAGCTGTCGCGCTGCAAACATCTTGTCCGTTGTGCCCCGTAGGGGACGAAATCCGAACTTTTTTAGCCACTATGTAACAAGCCCAAACAAGGGAGGGGGTGGTTCTGGACTTAGTTTTAGGGAATGAAGCTGGGCAGAAGGAAGGGTTTTCAGTGGGAGAGCGTTTTGGTGCTAGTAATCATCATTCAGTTAGATTTAGGTTAGTTATGGAAAAGGAGAACGATAGACCAGGAATAACATTTCTGATAAGAACATAAGAAATAGGAGCATGAGTAGGCCATAGGGCTCCTCGAGCCTGCGCCGCCATTTAATACGACCATGGCTGATCCAATCATGGACTCAGGACCACTTCCCTGCCCGCTCCCCATAACCCCTTATCGGTTAAGAAGCTGTCTATCTCTGTCTCTGTCTTAAATTTATTCAATGTCCCGGCTTCCACAGTTCTCTGAGGCAGTGAATTCCACAGATTTACAACCCTCTGAGAGAAGAAATTTCTCCTCATCTCAGTTTTAAATGGGCAGCCCTTTATTCTAAGATTATGTCCTCTAGTTCTAGTCTCCCCTATCAGTGGAAAGATCCTCTCTGCATCCACCCTGTCGAGCCCCCTCATAATCCTACACGTTTCGATCAGATCATCCCTGATTCTTCTGAATTCCAATGAGTAGAGGCCCAACCTGCTTTCCTCATAAGTCAACCCCCTCATCTCCAGAATCAACCTAGTGAATCTTCTCTGAACTGCCTCCAATGCAAGTATATCCTTTCGTAAATATGAAAACCAAAACTGTACGCAGTATTCCAGGTGTGGCCTCACCAATACCCTGTATAACTGTAGCAAGACTTTCATGCACAAGTACCCCCAGGTCCCGCTGTACTGCAGCACTTTGCAATTTTTCTCTGTTTAAATAATAACTTGCTCTTTGATTTTTTTTCTGCCAAAGTGCATAACCTCATACTTTCCAAGATTATACTCCATCTGCCAAATTTTTGCCTACTCACTGAGCCTGTCTATGTCCTTTTGCAGAGTTTCTGTGTCCTCCTCACACATTGCTTTTCCTCTCATCTTTGTATCGTCAGCAAACTTGGCTTCGTTACACTCGGTCCCTTCTTCCAAGTCGTTAATATAGATTGTAAATAGTTGGGGTCCCAGCACTGAGCCCTGCGATACCCTACTAGTTACTGATTGCCAACCCGAGAATGAACCATTTATCCCGACTCTCTGTTTTCTGTTAGTTAGCCAATCCTCTATCCATGCTAATTATTACTCACAACCCCGTGAACTTTTATCTTGTGCAGTAACCTTTTATGTGGCACCTTGTCAAATACCTTTTGGAAGTCCAAATACACCACATCCACTGGTTCCCCTTTATCCACTCTGTTTGTTATATCTTCAAAGAATTCCAGCAAATTTTTCAAACATGACTTCCCCTTCATAAATCCATGCTGACTCTGCCTGACCGAATTATGCTGTTCCAAATGTCCTGCTTCTTTAATAATGGACTCCAGCATTTTCCCAACCACAGATGTTAGGCTAACTGGTCTATAGTTTCCTGCTTTTTGTCTGCCTCCTTTTTTAAATAGGGTTGTTACATTTGCAGTTTTCCAATCTGCTGGGACCTCCGCAGAATCCAGGGAATGTTGGTAAATTACAAACAATGCATCCATTATCTCTGCCACAACTTCTCTTAAGACCCCTAGGATGCAAGCCATCAGGTCCAGTGGATTTATCCGCCTTTAGTCCCATTATCTTACTGAGTACCACCTCCTTCGTGATTGTGATTGTGTTCCTCGCCCCCCACCCCACGATAGCCCCTTGACTATCAACTGTTGGGATATTGTTTGTGTCATCTCCGTAAATACTGATACAAAATATTTGTTCAGAGTTTCTGCTATCTCCATGTTCCCCATTACTAATTCCCCGGTCTCGCCCTCTAAGGGACCGACATTTATTTAGCCACTCTTTTCCTTTTTATGTACCGATAGAAACTCTTGCTATCTGTTTTTATATTTCGTGCTAGTTTACTTTCATAGTCTATCTTCCCTTTCTTAATCATTTTTTTAGTCATTCTTTGCTGGCTTTTCAAAGCTTTCCAATCTTCTGTCCTCCCATTAGTTTTGGCCACTTTGTATGTCCTTGTTTTTAATTGGATAACGTCCTTTATTTCTTTAGTTAGCCACGGATGGCTACCTTTTCTTTTACACCCTTTTCTCCTCACTGGAATATATTTTTCTTGAGAGTTGTGAAATAACTTCTTAAATGTACACCACTGTTCATCAACCATCCTACATTTTAATCTATTTTCCCAGTCCACTTTAGCCAACTCTGCCCTCATATCTTCATAGTCCGCTGGTTTGAGATCCAACTTTCTCACCCTCCATCTGAATTTGAAATTCAACCATGCTATGATCACTCATTCCAAGGAGATCCTTTACTAGGAGATTGTTTATTAATCCTGCCTCATTACACCTGACCACATCCAAGATAGCCTGCCCCCTGGTTGGTTCTGTAACAACTCTGTTGGTTGGAGTATAAACCAGGAAATAGTGGGGACTTGTAAAAAGGGAACAACAATAATCATGGGTGATTTTAACCTCCATATTGATTGGACAAATCAAATTGGTCAGGGTAGCGTTGAGGAAGAGTTCATAGAGTGCATAAGGGATGGGTTCCTTGAGCAGTATGTAATGGGTATGGTTCTTAATGAATACTTTGCGTCTGTTTTCACAAAAGAGAGGGGTAATGCAGGCATTGCAATCAGGGAGGAGGAGTGTGAAATAGTAGATGAAATAAACATAGTGAGAGAGGAAGTATTAAGGGGCTTAGCAGCTTTGAAAGTGGATAGATCCTCAGGCCCAGATGAATTTCATCCCAGGCTGTTAAGAGAAGCAAAAGAAGCATTTTCCAATCCTCTCTGTCTACAGCTGTGGTGCTGGAGGACTGCTAACGTTGTACCTTTATTTAAAAAGGGAGAAAGGGATAGACTGAGTAATTACAGGCCAGTCAGCCTAACCTCAGTGGTGGGAATGTTATTGGAAAAAATTCTGAGGAACAGTTTAAATCTTCATTTAGTAAGACACAGATTAATCAAGGACAGTCAGCATGGATTTGTTAAGGGCAGATCGTGTCTGACTAACTTGATTGAATTTTTTGAGGAGGTAACAAGGAGGGTCGACGAGGGTACTGTGTTCGATGTAGTGTATATGGATTTTCGCAAGGCTTTTGATAAGGTTCCACATGGCAGACTGATCACAAAAGTAAAAGCCCATGGGATCCAGGGCAAAGTGGCAAGTTGGATTCAAAATTGGCTCAGAGGCAGGAAGCAACGGGTAATGGGTTGATAGGTGTTTTTTGTGACTGGAAGGCTGTTTCCAGTGGGGTTCCATGAGGCTCAGTACTGGGTCACTTGCTTTTTGTGGTCTATGTTCTGTCTCAAATGAAGCAACATGACTGAGTACTGTAGACTTGTGTAAGTGTGACCTTAGTCTCTTTATTCTGACTCCAGAGTGCCCGCACAGCATGGAAGGCCTGCTTATACAGTGCTCCCAAGGGATGCTGGGATCCCTTGGGACTCCAACAGATGCACCCTCTGGTGGTGGGAGAATTCTAGTTCCAAGGTGTTCCATACATAACATCGCTCCCCCCCACCCCCCCACCCCCGGCCAAAGTCAATACTACACTTATTTACATGGTAAGACGATCTGGGGCTTTCCGCTCCCTAGTCGATCATTTTGGTACAAACACAGGTGCAGATGAGCTGGTTGCTGCGGCAGCTGGCCTTGCTGGGCTGCTGGGGATGATGAGTTCAGCTTCGTGGTCAACCGTGATGTCGGTTGCCACTTGTGTGTGTATTGGAGGGTCGAAGTTGGCGGTGTCCTCTTCAGGTTGCTCGTGGCTGTCTGTGAATCACAGTTTGGTTTGGTCCAAATGCTTTCTGCAAGTTGGTTCATTTGTAAGTTTGACCTCAAACACCCTACTCCCCTTTTTGGCTATGACAGTGCCAGCAAGCCATTTGAGACCATGTCCATAGTTGAGTACAAATACAGAGTCATTGACTTCAATGTCGCGTGACAAATTTGCGCGAACATGGTACATGCTTTGTTGATGCCACCTGCCCTCGACATGATCATGGAGATCAGGATGGACTGGAGAGAGCCTTGTTTTTAGTGCCCTTTTCATGAGCAGCTCGGCAGGGTTAACTCCGGTGAGTGAGTGGGGTCTGCAGGGAGCCTTCCGACACGCGTTTCAAGCTTTGCTTGATGGTTGAGACTGCCTGTTTTGCCTGGCCATTAGATGCGGGCTTGAACGGGGCAGATGTGACATGCTTGATCCCATTGCGGGTCATGAATTCCTTGAATTCAGTGCTGGTGAAGCACGGCCCATTGTCGCTGACAAGGACATCAGGCAGGCCGTGCGTGGCAAACATGGCTCGTAGGCTTTCGATGGTGGCAATGGACGTGCTTACAGACATTATTATACACTCATTCCATTTTGAATAAGCATCCACAACAACCAAAAACATTTTGCCTAGAATCGGACCAGCGAAGTCAACGTGGATCCGAGACCACGGTTTGGAGGGCCATGACCACAAACTTAGCGGTGCCTCCCTGGGTGCATTGCTCAGTTGAGAGCAAGTGTTGCAATGGCACACGCAAGACTCAAAATCTGAGTCGATGCCGGGCCACCACACATGGCTATAGCTTTCATCATTACTGTGCCTGGGTGGGTACTGTGTAGGTCGCGTATGAACGTTTCCCTGCCTTTCTTCGGCAAAACCACACGATTACCCCACAAAAGACAGTCCGCCTGTATGAACATTTCGTCTTTGCGCCGCTGGAACGGCTTGATCTCTTCATGCATCTCCGCTGGGACGCTGGACCAGCTCCCATGGAGGACACAGTTTTTTACAAGGGACAGTAAAGGGTCCTGGCTGGTCCAGGTCCTGATCTGGCACGCCGTAACGGGTGAGTTTTCGTTTTCAAATGCACCATCACCAAAGCAAGTCTGTATGCTGTGCCATTTCCACCCCGGTGGTGGGCAATGGTGGCCGACTGAGAGCATCAGCGCAGTTCTCTGTGCCTGGCCTGTGGTGAATTTCATATTATATATGCAGACAGCGTGAGCGCCCATCTTTGGATGCGAGCAGAGGCATTGGTATTGATACCTTTGCTCTCTGAGAATAGCGATATGAGCAGCTTATGGTCAGTTTCTAACTCGAACTTGAGCCCAAACACATACTGGTGCATTTTTTTCACCCCGTAAACGCATGCCAGAGCTTCTTTTTCAATCATGCTGTAGGCCCCTTTGGCCTTGGACAAACTCCTGGATGCATAAGCGACCGGTTGCAATGTTCCCGGTTCGTTTGCTTGTTGTACACACCCGACCCCGTAAGAAGACGCATCGCAAGCTAGCACTAAACTTTTACATGGGTCATACAGAACAAGCAGTTTGTTGGAACAGAACAGATTTCTGGCTTTCTCAAAAGCAGTCTCTTGTGATTTCCCCCATACCCAGTCATCTCCCTTGTGTAGCAACATGTGTCGGGGTTCTAGCAAGGTGCTTAACCCGGGTAGGAAATTACCAAAATAATTGAGGAGTCCCAGGAACGACCACAGCTCCATCACGTTCTGTGGTCTCGGCGCGTTTTTGATGGCCTCCGTCTTGGCGGCCATCAGTGTGGGGCCACCTCCTCGTATAATCCATAGTGGGAGTTCATGCACCGCTCCATCATAGGATACCTTTACTGCTACACTGCCAATTACAGGGATCAGCTCTTTCGTGTAAGTTCTCAGCTTGGTATGAATAGGGCTCAGCTTGGGTCTTTGTGCCTTGTTGCACCACAGCCTCTCGAAGGCCTTTTTGCTCATGATAGACTGACTTGCACCCATGTCCAATTCCATGGATACTGGAATTCCGTTCAGTTCAACTTTTAACATGATCGGTGGACATTTCATGGTGAAGGTGTGTACCCCGTACTTCTGCCTCCTTGGTTCGAGTCTCTAGTTCAGTTTGATCCGCCATGGATCGGTCTTCATCTGCAACGTGGTGGTTTGCAGCTCGTCTGCACATTCGCTGGAGGTGTCCCATTGTTCCACAATCTTTGCACGCATAGTGTTTGAAGCGGCATTGATGGGCTCGATGATCACCTCCGCAGCGCCAACAAGGTATTAATTGCTTGATGGCAGACTCTGGGTCATCTGAGGTCGTGCAGCTGGAGGCACGTACGTTCTGCCATATGCATTCCTGCCTGAAGACGACGTTACTTTGTGTACAGTACTTGCCGATGCATCTTTATGCTGCGAAATTTGTTTGGTTTTATTGCTGGTGGACATGAATGCCTGGGCTATCATTATGGCTTTGCTCAGGTTCGGTGTTTCAACAGTAAATAGTTTGCGAAGGATAACCTCATGGCCAATGCCGAGCACAAAAAAGTCTCTTAGCATTTGCTCCAGAAATCCATCGAATTCGCAATGTCCTGCAAAGGCGCTTTAGTTCGGCGACGTAGCTCGCCACTTCCTGGCCTTCAGACCGTTGACATGTATAAAATCGATACCTTGCCATCAGAACGCTCTCCTTCGGATTTAGCTGCTCCCGGACCAGCGTACACAGTTGTTCATACGATTTGGTTGTTGGTTTCACCGGAGCAAGAAGATTCTTCATGAGGCCATAGGTTGTTGCCCCGCAGGCGGTGAGGAGGATCGGCCTTCGTTTGGCAGCGTTCACATTCCCTTCCAGCTCGTTGGCCACGAAGTATTGGTCTAGTCGCTCCACGAAGGCTTCCCAATCGTCACCTTCTGAAAATTTCTCTAGGATACCAACAGTTCTCTGCATTTTCGCGTGATGCTTCGTTATCTATTACTCGGCGGCAGTTGTTACGTCTCAAATAAAGCAACGTGACTGAGTACTGTAGACATGTGTAAGTATGACCTCAGCCTCTTTATACTGACTCCAGAGTGCCCGCACAGCATGGAAGACCTGCTTATGCACAGTGCTCCCAAGGGATGCTGTGATCCCTTGGGATTCCAAAGGATGCGCCCTCTGGTGGCGGTAGAATGTTGGTTACAAGATGTTGCATACATAACAGTATACATCAATGATTTAGACTTGAATGCAGGCGGTATGATTAAGAAATTTGCAGACGATACTAAAATCGACTGTGTGGTTGATAATGAAGAAGAAAGCTGTAGACTGCAGGAAGATATCAATGAACTGCTCAGGTGGGCAGAACAGTGGCAAATGGAACTCAATCTAGAGCAGTGTGTGGTAATGCATTTGGGGAGGGCTAACACGTCAAGGGAATACACATTAAATGGCAGGACACTGAGAAATGTTGAGGAACAAAGGGACCTTGGAGTGCATGTCCGCAGATCCCTGAAGGTAGTGAGCTCTGTTCTGTCTGGAGCAGGCAGTCAGAATAGCTCGAATTAAACTTTGCAAAGTCACTGATTACATTGACAGGGAGGATCTAATTACACATTCCAGGGAAACTGCTGGGTGTGTCTTGTCCTCCAAGAGAACCAATCAGAACTTTGGTGCTGCACATAGACATGTCCGAGCTTTATCCAGGCGACGGACACAGAAGGAAGTACGGATGAGAGGGGGAACGGGAAAGTGAGCGGAGAGGGAAACAAGGATAGCCATATTGGTAATCAAAACGATAGTGGTAGCGAGACCTTGTGAGATGGCATGGTCAACGGAGTGGCCATGATTATGGGTAGGTGTGTTTATATGGAAGGAGAGGTTAAGGGAGGGCAGTAAACTTGTGAGGAAGGAGAGTAATTTGCGGCACTAACTGGGAGGAAGGACCATTCAGTGGAGTTGAGGTAAAAGATCAGCCATGATTTTAATTGAATGTCGGAGCTGGCTCGAGGGGTCGAATGGCCTACTCCTGCTGCTCTTTCTTATGTTCTTATCTGGGGAACAAAAATGAAACTGTTTTTTGGATCTGGGAGATGGAACAGTGGCTTGCTCTGTCTATTCCACACATCGACCTGGTATTGCAGTGCCTCTGGGAACATGCAGCTTCGCCTCTCTGGGGTGGGAAGTTGTAAAAGAGAAAAGAAGAAAAAGGGTTTACAGCTGCTTGACCGTGCTCTCCTTTCCTTCGTAGGTTGCTACTCGCCACAGGTCACTTCTCCTGCCGCCGGTGCGCCATGTTGCCGCCTTCTGCTCAGCAAGGTCAGCAGCTGCCTTTGTGGTTTCCTTTCCGTTTTTGAATGTGGGAACTTGTCCTATATAGAATCATAGGCTGCAATTTTGCCATTGTTTAGTTGACAGGATGGGTGGTGGGTTAGTTGTGAACTTTAAAATGATTGACAGCGGGCCGGGAATCCGCTGTCAAACGCGCACACCTGCATTTCCCGATGTCGGGTCTGTCAGCGCTGAGCAGACCTGACCGGCAGTGGCGGGGGACCAAATTCAAATCATTAGTGGCTTGTTTACAGCCACTTCACAATGCTTTTCCTCCCGCTTTTTGAATTGGACAGGTCGCCCACCAGTATCACCGCTGTGCTTAGTGCTCGTCTGTGAAGCTGAGGCGGGAGGTCACTGGCCATTGAATCAGTTGATGAGTTGACAGCTTCAAATGTCACGTCAAAGCTCCCAGCCAATTGAGAAATGTTCCCTTCTCTAAACTGCATTTCCAGTAGGGAGATTCAGAAATGCTGAAAGTCTTTACACGAGTCTCCATCCAGTCTGAGCTCATTACCTCTGCCACCATTGACAGATCGCTTCTGTCATCTTTACTTCACCTGCCATCTATTTCATCAGCATGGGTGCCTTTGACTCGAGTGTTCTCAACTCCATCCCGCCACCACTTCAGTGAAACCCCAACACTGCACGAGGTTGGCAAAGCCACAAAAGAGCTCAAGAACAACAAGGCTACAGGTGCGGATGGAATTCCTGCTGAGGCGCTAAAATATGGCGGAGAGGCTTATTGGCGCGGATACATGGCCTCATCTCTCTCATCTGGAGGGAGGAGAGCATGCCGGGAGATCTCAGAGATGCAGCGATGGTGTCCATTTTTAAAAAGGGGAACAAATCCGACTGCGGCAACTACAGGGGAATCTCCCTGGTATCAACCACTGGGAAGGTTGTCGCTAGAGTTCTCCTCAACCGTCTTCTCACTGTGGCCGAGGAGCTCCTCCCGGAGTCACAGTGTGGATTTCGTCCCCTATGGGGAACAACAGACATGATCTTTGCAACACAACTGCAGGAAAAATGCAGGGAGCAACGCCAGCCCTTATACATGGCCTTCTTCGATCTTACAAAGGCCTTTGACACTGTCGACTGTGCGACTTATGGAGCGTCCTCCTCCGTTTTGCATGCCCCCAAAAGTTTGTCAAAATCCTTCGCCTCCTCCACGACGACATGCAGGCCGTGATCCTTACCAGCGGATCCACTACAGACCCATTCCACGTCCGGACCAGGGTCAAACAGGGCTGTGTCATTGCTCCAACCCTCTTCTCAATCTTCCTCGCTGCCATGCTCTACCTCACTGTCAACAAGCTCCCCGCTGGAGTGGAACTAAACGACAGAACCAGTGGGAAGCTGTTTAAGCTACGCTGCCTCCAGGCCAGGTCCAAGATCACCCAAACCTCTGTCGTTGAACTGCAGTACGCGGACAACGCCTGCGTCTGCGCACATTCTGAGGCTGAACTGCAGGATATAGTCGATGTATTCACCGAGGCATATGCAAGCATGGGCCTTACGCTTAACATCTTTAAGACAAAGGTCCTCCACCAGCCTGTCCTCGCCGCACAGCACTGCCCCACAGTCATCAAGATTCACGGCATGGCCCTCGACAACGTAGACCACTTCCCATACCTCGGGAGCCTCTTGTCAACAAAGGCAGACATTGATGCAGAGATTCAACATTGCCTCCAGTGCGCCAGTGCAGCCTTCGGCCGCCTGAGGGAAAGAGTGTTCAAGGACCGACCACCAAGCTCATGGTCTACAGGGCTGTAATAATACCCGCCCTCCTGTATGGGTCAGAGGCATGGACGATGTACAGAAGATACATCAAGTCGCTGGAGATATATCCCCAACGATGTCTCCGCAAGATCCTGCAAATCCCCTGGGAGGACAGGCGCACCAACATCAGTGTCCTCGCCCAGGCTAACAACCCCAACATTGAAGCATTAACCACACTCGTTCAGCTTAGCTGGGCAGGCCACTTAGTTCGCATGCCAGATGAGAGACTCCCCAAGCAATTGCTCTACGCAGAGCTCCTTCATGGCAAACGAGCCAAAGGTGGGCAGCGCAGACGTTACAAGGACACCCTCAAGGCCTCCCTGGCGAAGTGCAACATCACCACTGGCACCTGGGCGACCCTGACCGAAGACCGCCCTAGATGGAGAAAATGCATCCGGGAGGGCATTGAGCTCTTTGAATCTCAACGCTACAAGCGTGAAGAGGTCAGGCACAAGCAGCGGACCGGAACGTGTGGTAAATCAGAACCAACCCCCCCTTCCTCTGATGAATATTTGTCCCACCTGTGACAGGGTCTGTGGCTCTCATGTTGGACTGTTCAGCCACCAAAGAACTCATTTTAGGAGTGGAAGCAAGTCTTCCTCGACTCCGAGGGACTGTCTATGATGATGATGATGATTTTAGACTCTCTCACCTTGCTCCTCAGAATCTGACCACGATCAGCCCCGACACTCGCGTCACCAGGCACACCGGCAGCACCAACAACAACACCAGCAACCTTCTCCGTAATCACCTGATGCTGCACAGGACAGAGGGCATCAGCACACGACCACATTGCTGCCAGGGATGGCCTCACCATGGCCAGATTTACTCCAGTATCCCGACAACCTCCTTGTTTACCGTAGCTTTGGCCAAGTCCTGTTCCTTGGCAAACATAGAAACATAGAAAACGGTTGCAGGAGTGGGCCATTCGGCCCTTCGAGCCTGCACCGCCATTCAATGAGTTCATGCTGAACACGCAACTTCAGTACCCAATTCCTGCTTTCTCGCCATATCCCTTGATCCTCCTAGTAGTAAGGACTACATCCAACTCCTTTTTGAATATATTTAGTGAATTGGCCTCAACAACTTTCTGTGGTAGAGAATTCCACAGGTTCACCACTCTCTGGGCGAAGCAGTTTCTCCTCATCTCGGTCCTAAATGGCTTACCCCTTATCCTTAGACTGTGACCCCTGGTTCTGGACTTCCCCAACATTGGGAACATTCTTCCTGCATCTAACCTGTCTAAACCCGTCAACATTTTAAACGTTTCTATGAGATCCCCTCTCATTCTTCTGAACTCCAGTGAATACAAGCCCAGTTGAGCCAGTCTTTCTTGATATGTCAGTCCCGCCATCCCGGGAATCAGTCTGGTGAACCTTCGCTGCACTCCCTCAATAGCAAGAATGTCCTTCCTCAAGTTAGGAGACCAAAACTGTACACAATACTCCAGGTGTGGCCTCACCAGGGCCTTGTGCAACTGTAGTAACACCTCCCTGCCCCTGTACTCAAATCCCCTTGCTATGAAGGCCAACATGCCATTTGCTTTCTTAACCGCCTGCTGTACCTGCATGCCAACCTTCAATGACTGATGCACCATGACACCCAGGTCTCGCTGCACCTCCCCTTTTCCTAATCTGTCACCATTCAGATAATAGTCTGTCTCTCTGTTTTTACCACCAAAGTGGATAACCTCACGTTTATCCACATTATACTTCATCTGCCATGCATTTGCCCACTCACCTAACCTATCCAAGTCACTCTGCAGCCTCATAGCATCCTCCTCGCAGCTCACACTGCCACCCAATTTAGTGTCATCCGCAAATTTGGAGATACTACACTTAATCCCCTCGTCTAAATCATTAATGTACAATGTAAACAGTTGGGGCCCCAGCACAGAACCTTGCGGTACCCCACTAGTCACTGCCTGCCATTCTGAAAAATACACATTTACTTCTACTCTTTGCTTCCTGTCTACCAAACAGTTCTCAATCCACGTCAGCACACTACCCCCAATCCCATGTGCTTTAACTTTGCACATTAATCTCTTGTATGGGACCTTGTCGAAAGCCTTCTGAAAGTCCAAATACACCACATCAACTGGTTCTCCCTTGTCCACTCTACTGGAAACATCCTCAAAAAATTCCAGAAGATTTGTAAAGCATGCTTTCCCTTTCACAAATCCATTCTGACTTGTACCTATTATGTCAATACTTTCCAAATGCGCTGCATCGTGCGATGTGTGACAATGTGCACGATGTGATGTGCGACAACATGCGCGGTGTGTGATGTGTAACAATGTGCACGATGTGATGTGTGACAGTGTGCGCATTGAGTGATGGGTGACATTGTGCGCACTATGTGATGTGTGACCGTACGCACGGTCTGATGTGTGACAATGTGCGCACCGTGTGACGTGTGACAATGTGTGCGGTGTGATGTCTGATAATGTGCGCGGTGTGTGGGAATGTACACGCGTGTGATGTGTTACAATATACACGTGTGATGTGTTACAAAATACACAGATGTGTGGTGTGCTACAATATACATGTCTGTGATGTGTTGCAATATACACACACGTGTGGTGTTACAATATACACATGTGCTGTGTTACAATATACACACCGTGTGATGTGTTACAGTATACACACGTGTGCTGTGTTACAATATACATGTGTGATGTGTTACAATATACACGTGTTTTGTTATAATATACATGCTGTGTGATGTGTTACAGTATACACACACGTGCTGTGTTACAATATGCACGGCGTGTTATGTGTTACGATATTCACGTGTGATGTGTTACAATTTACACGCGTGTGATGTGTTACAATATACATACATGTGATGTGTTACACTATACCTACGCATGTGATGTGTTACAATGTACACAGGTCGTGTGATGTGTTACAATATACACATGCCGTGTGATGTGTTACAGTCTATACATGTGTGCTGTGTTACAGTATACACGTCGTGTGATTTGTTACGATATACACGTGTGATGTGTGACAATATACACTCACGTGTGATGTGTTACAATATACACGCTGTGTGATATGTTATATTATACACGTGTGCTGTGTTACAATGTACACGGCGTGTGATGTTACAATATACACGTGTGCTGTGTGACAATATACATGTGTGACAGTATACATGCTTGTGACGTGTTACAATATACATGCGTGTGATGTGTTACAATATACACGCGTGACGTGCGACAATATACATGCGTATGATGTGTGACAATGGGCGCACCGTATGATATGTGAAAATGTGCGTGCCGTGTGATGTGTGACAATGTTTGCGCTATGTGCTGTGTTACAATATACACACGTGTGCTGTATTACAATATACACGTGTGTGATGTGTTACAATATACACACGTGCTGTGTTACAATATACACGCCGTATGATGTGTTACAATATACACACGTGTGATGTGTTACAGTATACACGTGTGCTGTGTTACAATATACACGCCGTGTGATGATATACATGTGTGATGTGTGACAAATACATGTTGTCTGTGAGCCAATGTGTGTGATGTTACAATATACACACGTGATGTGTGACAATATACACATCATGTGAGGTGTGACAATATACACGCGTATGGTGTGTGACAATGTGCGCGACGTGTGAAATGTGATAATGTACATGCATGTGATGTGTGACAATGAGCGCGCCGTGTGATGTGTGAAAATGTGCACGGTGTGTGATATGTGACAATATAAATGTCATGTGTCGTGTGACAGTATACACGCCGTGTGCTGTGTGACAAGATACAAGCGTGAGATGTGTGCAAAATCTTTGAAATTTGAGAGCGAATGTGCAGCAGGCTGTGTTTGGGTGTAGTCGGGTGAGTGAGTTGTGTGTGGAAATGGTGTTTGTTTTTTTTGTTGAATTGTGTGTGATGTAGAAATGATAAAGTGGAGGAGCTGTGCAAGCAAGCAATAATGGCAAGTAAAATGAGTGTGGCATAAAAAGAAAGAAAAAAGGAGATGTTTTGAATGAATCTGCTTTTAATTTTGAAATTCTCCCAAAAGGGAGGTGCACCGTTCCCAGAGACACTGCAATACCGGGTCGATGCGTGGAGTGGACGGAGCAAGCCCCTATTCCATCTCCCTGTTCCAAAAATCAATTTAATATATGGTCCCCAGATAGGGGACGTATCAGATATTAAACTGATAAGAACAGATTTTTTTTTCAAAATATACTTTATTCATAAAAAAATCTGTACAGTACATTAGGCACTTCAGTACATTTAGCTGCGGTCAGCAATCCCATACACTATATTTGGGTGCTGACGGCAGTTCTGTTCATTACATTCCTTGTTTTCCAGTTGAAGTGCAATTCGGTACAATAAACAGGATACATTGTGGTACATTGACACAAATGACGTTTCATGTGTTACGATACAGTACACGGAATGGGTGAAGGTATATTTACATTTTTCTTTTCAAACATGCATTTCGCAACAGACCTTGCATTGTACATGGCACGACATTGGTGTTTACAGATTTGGTGCTCTATGTACACAAAAAGTAAATTATGTACTGATTCCTGCCCCCGGGTTTTGCGTGGCAGAAGGGCTTTAAACTGTGGCCCTTCCCCACCGTGCCTTTGCGGCGACTGCATAAAAAGAAAGAAAAAAGGAGATGTTTTGAATGAATCTGCTTTTAATTTTGAAATTCTCCCAAAAGGGAGGTGCACCGTTCCCAGAGACACTGCAATACCGGGTCGATGCGTGGAGTGGACGGAGCAAGCCCCTATTCCATCTCCCTGTTCCAAAAATCAATTTAATATATGGTCCCCAGATAGGGGACGTATCAGATATTAAACTGATAAGAACAGATACTACACTTGATCTTAGCCAAAAGGCCGAGAAGCGATGCCGCGGCGGCCCAAACTGTTCTCAGCTCCCGTTTGCCCTCCCTTTATTGAGTCAGACTGACTGTGCCCAAAGACATATAACTGTTGACTCTTTCACTGTTATTTTCTAATTGGAACAGATTAGTTTACAGAAGTTGCCTTTTTCCCTTTTTCAGTGAAACTGCTTCATAGATATGTAAAGTGACAGTATTCCAGCAATCAGATGGAGAGGGTTGTGCCTATCCACACGTACGTCACTGTCAGAGGCTGCGATGCAACCAAAACGTTTTCCAGCAGCTGCTTGAGTGACAATGCAACAACCGACTGGTGAGGTGATCTGGCTTCATAACTGTACACACGGGGCTCAGTTTTGGCCAGGAGTTGCTCTGTTTTTTTTTTGGGAGTAACTTGGTTTTTCTGGCGTAATTTCAAAATCCCCATTTCCCCAATCAATTTGCACCAGTGTAACTCAGTTAGTTACGATTCTTTTAGGTTCGTTTTTTTTCCAAAAGAGGGCGCTACCAGCCACCTACGCCAGTTCTGCCCATTTAGGCAACTTTGGCCAGCTAATAGTTACTCCAGCGTATGTGGCCACTTCAGAAAATCCTTGGGGAGAGTTAAAGAAATCGGCGCAGATCTGGGAATTAAACATACAGGGGTATCTGACAATTCGGAAGGATAGACAAGAAGGGAAAGGAGGTGGGGTAGCTCTGTTAATAAAGGATGATATCAGGGCAGTTGTGAGAGATGATATTGGCTCTAATGAACAAAATGTTGAATCATTGTGGGTGGAGATTAGAGATAGTAAGGGGAAAAAGTCACTGGTGGGCGTAGTTTATAGGCCCCCCCAAATAATAACTTCACGGTGGGGCGAACAATAATCGAGGGAATAATAGAGGCATGTGAAAAAGGAACGGCAGTAATCATGGGGGATTTTAACCTACATATCGATTGGTCAAATCAAATCGCACGGGGTAGCCTGGAAGAGGAATTCATAGAATGCATACGGGATTGTTTCTTAGAACAGTATGTTACAGAACCTACAAGGGAGCAAGCTATCTTAGATCTGGTCCTGTGTAATGAGACAGGAATAATAAACAATCTCCTAGTAAAAGATCCTCTCGGAATGAGTGATCACAGTATGGTTGAATTTGTAATACAGATTGAGGCTGAGGAAGTAGTGTCTCAAACGAGCGTACTATGCTTCAACAAAGGGGACTACAGTGGGATGAGGGCAGAGTTAGCTAAAGTAGACTGGGAACACAGACTAAACGGTGGCACAATTGAGGAACAGTGGAGGACTTTTAAGGAGCTCTTTCATAGTGCTCAACAAAAATATATTCCAGTGAAAAAGAAGGGCGGTAAGAGAAGGGATAACCAGCCGTGAATAACCAAGGAAATAAAATTAAAAACCAATGCGTATAAGGAGGCCAAGGTTAGTGGGAAACTAGAAGATTGGGAAAATTTTAAACGACAGCAAAGAATGACTAAGAAAGCAATAAAGAAAGGAAAGATAGATTACGAAAGTAAACTTGCGCAAAACATAAAAACAGATATTAAAAGCTTTTCCCGATATATGAAATGGAAGAGAGTGACTAAAGTAAATGTTGGTCCCTTAGAAGATGAGAAGGGGGATTTAATAATGGGAAATGTGGAAATGACTGAGACCTTAAACAATTATTTTGCTTCGGTCTTCACAGTGGAAGACACAAAAACCATGCCAAAAATTGCTGGTGACGGGAAAGGAGGACCTTGAGACAATCACTATCACTAGGGAGGTAGTGCTGGACAGGCTAATGGGACTCAAGGTAGACAAGTCCCCATGTCCTGATGAACTGCATCCCAGGGTATTAAAAGAGATGGCGGAAGTTACAGCAGATGCATTCGTTATAATCTACCAAAATTCTCTGGACTCTGGGGAGGTACCAGCAGATTGGAAAGCAGCTAATGTAATGTCTCTGTTTAAAAAAGGGGGCAGACAAAAGGCAGGTAACTGTAGGCTGGTTAGTTTAACATCTGTAGTGGGGAAAATGCTTGAAGCTATCATTAAGGAAAAAATAGCGGGACATCTAGATAGGAATAGTGCAATCAAGCAGACGCAGCATGGATTCATGAAGGGGAAATCATGTTTAACTAATTTACTGGAATTCTTTGAGGATATAAGGAGCATGGTGGATAGAGGTGTACCGATGGATGTGGTGTATTTAGATTTCCAAAAGGCATTCGATAAGGTGTCACACAAAAGGTTACTGCAGAAGATAAAGGTACGCGGAGTCAGAGGAAATGTATTAGCATGGATCGAGAATTGTCTGGCTAACAGAAAGCAGAGAGTCGGGATAAATGGGTCCTTTTCGGGTTGGAAATCGGTGGTTAGTGCTGTGCCACAGGGATCGGTGCTGGGACCACAACTGTTTACAATATACATAGATGACCTGGAAGAGGGGACAGAGTGTAGTGTAACAAAATATGCAGATGACACAAAGATTAGTGGGAAAGCGGGTTGTGTAGAGGACACAGAGAGCTGCAAAGAGATTTAGATAGGTTAAGCGAATGGGCTAAGGTTTGGCAGATGGAATACAATGTCGGAAAATGTGAGGTCATCCACCTTGGGGGAAAAAAAACAGGAAAATGGAATATTATTTGAATGGGGAGAAATTACAACATGCTGCGGTGCAGAGGGACCTGGGGGTCCTTGTGCATGAATCCCAAAAGTTAGTTTGCAGGTGCAGCAGGTAATCAGGAAGGCGAATGGAATGTTGGCCTTCATTGCGAGAGGGATGGAGTACAAAAGCAGGGAGGTCCTGCTGCAATTGTATAGGGTATTGGTGAGGCCGCACCTGGAGTACTGCATGCAGTTTTGGTCACTTTACTTAAGGAAGGATATACTAGCCTTGGAGGGGGTACAGAGACGATTCACTCGGCTGATTCCGGAGATGAGGGAGTTACCTTATGATGATAGATTGAGTAGACTGGGTCTTTATTCGTTGGAGTTCAGAAGGATGAGGGGTGATCTTATAGAAACATTAAAAAAAGTGAAAGGGATAGATAAGATAGAGGCAGAGAGGTTGTTTCCACTGGTCGGGGAGACTAGAACTAGGGGGCACAGCCTCAAAATACGGGGGAGCCAATTGAAAACCGAGTTGAGAAGGAATTTCTTCTGCCAGAGGGTTGTGAATCTGTGGAATTCTCTGCCCAAGGAAGCAATTGAGGCTAGCTCATTGAATGTATTCAAATCACAGATGGATAGATTTTTCACCAATAAGGGAATTAAGGGTTATGGGGTGCGGACGGGTAAGTGGAGCTGAGTCCACGGCCAGATCAGCCATGATCCTTTTGAATGGCGGAGCAGGCTCGAGGGGCTAGATGGCCTACTCCTGTTCCTAATTCTTATGTTCTTATGTTATGTTCTTATGTTCTTCTGGTACATCGGAAGCCATTCGGCCTGGGATAGGGGCGGGAAGGGAAGCAGAGAGGACCTGCACCTAAACCATCAAACCATACAAACCACCAAACCTTGCAAACAAAAAGTTCTAAGAATTCAATAAGAAATAAAAAATTGAAATAAGTCCTACCTTCACCTTCAATCTCTGCCCGGGAAGGCAGCGGGCCGGCCGGTGCGGGAGGCCGCTCGGCCTGGGCTGGGGGCGGGCCGGAGAACTGATAGAAATCATTGGCAGGCAAGAGCACTATCAGTTCTCCGGCCTGCCCCTCGCCCTGGCCGAGTGGCCTCCCGGTGCAATCGATCGCTTAGAAATCGTACTGGGAGGCCCCTCGGCCTGGGCTAGGGCGAGGAGCGATTCAACTGGCCGGCATCGGGGCCTACAGAGCGGCTGCAGCAAGCAAATTAACAGAGAGGCTGCAGCAAGCAGACGGCTGGGGGGGGCGTGGTACGATTCAACTGGCCGGCATCGAGGCCCACAGAGCGGCTGCAGCAAGAAAATTAACGGAAAGGCTGCAGCAAGAAAACGGAGAGGCTGGGAGCGAGGAGCTACTGCGCATGCACGGACATCACCAGCGGACTCCACTGCGCATGTGCAGATCTCCCGGCACAGTTTTCTGCGCAGAACGCTGGCTCCAGCCCTGACTCGACTGGCCACGCTGCGCGACTACAGGGAAGAGGCCGGACAGCGGCCAAAGTGGCAACAACATTTTTCGGCGCACCTTGGAACGGAGTAAAGCGGCACAACTCCGGTAAGTGCGCCGAAAAACGGGCTGGGCCAAATTTGAGGCCACGGAATGGGAAGAGAAGCAAAGCTGAAATCGGAAAGCAGAATGTTAATTTTGAAGACAGAGGAAACAAGGGCTAGAAAATAGACAACAAGGGAGTTTGGCAGTGCTAAATGGTATATACTTTAATGCAAGGAGTATAGTGAATAAGGCAGATGAGCTGAGAGCACAGATAGACACTTGGGAGTATGACATTATAGCTATTACTGAGACATGGCTGAAAGAAGGACAGGTATAGCAGCTCAACGTTCCTGGTTACACAGGTTTTAGATGGGATAGAGAGGGGAGGGACAGGGGGTAATAAATGAGGGGCGGGGGACGGCAGGGTCGCAGTATTGATTAAGGAAACAATTACAGCGGTGAGGGGGGGATGATATGCTGAAAGGATCGTCAAATAAGGCCATATGCAATGAATTGAAGAACAGTTCTCCAAACAGTCAGAGGGAGATAGGGCAGTAATCGTAGGGGATTTCAACTCCCCTAATATTAACTGGGATAAAATTAGTGTGAAAGGTATAGAGGGTGCGGAATTCCTAAAATGCATTCGGGAGAACTTTTTTCATCATCATAGGCAGTTCCTTGGAATCGAGGAAGACTTGCTTCCACTCTTAACATGAGTTCTTAGGTGGCTGTACAGTCCAATACAGTTTCTGTCACAGGTGGGACAGATAGGCGTTGAGGGAAGGGGTGGATGGGACTGGTTTGCCGCACGCTCTTTCCGCTGCCTGCGCTTGATTTCTGCATGCTCTTGGCGACGAGACTTGAGGAGCTCAACGCCCTCCCGGATGCACTTCCTCTACTTAGGGCGGTCTTTGGCCAGGGACTCCCAGGTGTCAGTGGGGATGTTGCACTTTATCAGGGAGGCTTTCAGGATGTTCTTATAACGTTTCCGCTGCCCAACTTTGGCTCGTTTGCCGTGAAGGAGTTCCGAGTAGAGCACTTGCTTTGGGAGTCTCGTGTCTGGCATGCGAACATTGTAGCTTGCCTAGCGGAGCTGATCAAGTGTGGTCAGTGCTTCAGTGCTGGGGATGTTGGCCTGGTCGAGGACGCTAACGTTGGTGCATCTGTTCTCCCAGGGGATTTGTAGGATCTTGCGAAGACATCGTTGGTGGTATTTCTCCAGCGACTTGAGGTGTCTACTGTACATGGTCCATGTTTCTGAGCCATACAGGAGGGCAGGTACTACTACAGGCCTATAGACCATGAGCTTGGTGACAGTTTTCCTCAGACAGCCAAAGGCTGCATTGGCGCACTGGAGGCGGTGTTGGATCTTGTCGTCAATGCCTGCTCTTGTTGATAGGAGGCTCCCGAGATAAGGGACGTGGTCCACGTTGTCCAGGATCGCGCCGTGGATCTTCATGACTGGGGGGGCAGTGTTGTGCGGCGAGGACAGGCTGGTGGAGGTCCTTTGTCTTACTGATGTTTAGCGTAAGGCCCATGCTTTTCGTACACCTCAGTAAATACGTCAACTACGTCCTGGAGTTCAGCCTCTGTGTGTGCGCAGACGCAGGCGTCGTCTGCATACTGTAGCTCGACGACAGAGGTTGGGGTGATCTTGGAACTGGCCTGGAGACGGCGAAGATTGAACATGTTCTATAGTTTAGTTCCACTCCAGCCGGGAGCTTGTCGACTGTGAGGTGGAGCACGGCAGCGAGGAAGAATGAAAAGAGGGTTGGGGCAATGACGCAGCCCTGCTTGACCCCGGTCCGGGTGTGGATTGGGTCTGTGATGGATCCGTTGGTAAGGATTACGGCCTGCATGTCGTCACGGAGCAGGCAGAGGATGGTGATGTACTTTTGGGGACATCCGAAGTGGAGGAGGACGCTCCATAGACCCTCGCGGTTGACAGTGCCAAAGGCCTTTGTAAGATCGAAGAAGGCCATGTATAAGGGCTGCCGCTGTTCCCTTCATCTTTCGTGCAGCTGTCGCGCTGCAAACATCTTGTCCGTTGTGCCCCGTAGGGGACGAAATCCGAACTTTTTTAGCCACTATGTAACAAGCCCAAACAAGGGAGGGGGTGGTTCTGGACTTAGTTTTAGGGAATGAAGCTGGGCAGAAGGAAGGGTTTTCAGTGGGAGAGCGTTTTGGTGCTAGTAATCATCATTCAGTTAGATTTAGGTTAGTTATGGAAAAGGAGAACGATAGACCAGGAATAACATTTCTGATAAGAACATAAGAAATAGGAGCATGAGTAGGCCATAGGGCTCCTCGAGCCTGCGCCGCCATTTAATACGACCATGGCTGATCCAATCATGGACTCAGGACCACTTCCCTGCCCGCTCCCCATAACCCCTTATCGGTTAAGAAGCTGTCTATCTCTGTCTCTGTCTTAAATTTATTCAATGTCCCGGCTTCCACAGTTCTCTGAGGCAGTGAATTCCACAGATTTACAACCCTCTGAGAGAAGAAATTTCTCCTCATCTCAGTTTTAAATGGGCAGCCCTTTATTCTAAGATTATGTCCTCTAGTTCTAGTCTCCCCTATCAGTGGAAAGATCCTCTCTGCATCCACCCTGTCGAGCCCCCTCATAATCCTACACGTTTCGATCAGATCATCCCTGATTCTTCTGAATTCCAATGAGTAGAGGCCCAACCTGCTTTCCTCATAAGTCAACCCCCTCATCTCCAGAATCAACCTAGTGAATCTTCTCTGAACTGCCTCCAATGCAAGTATATCCTTTCGTAAATATGAAAACCAAAACTGTACGCAGTATTCCAGGTGTGGCCTCACCAATACCCTGTATAACTGTAGCAAGACTTTCATGCACAAGTACCCCCAGGTCCCGCTGTACTGCAGCACTTTGCAATTTTTCTCTGTTTAAATAATAACTTGCTCTTTGATTTTTTTTCTGCCAAAGTGCATAACCTCATACTTTCCAAGATTATACTCCATCTGCCAAATTTTTGCCTACTCACTGAGCCTGTCTATGTCCTTTTGCAGAGTTTCTGTGTCCTCCTCACACATTGCTTTTCCTCTCATCTTTGTATCGTCAGCAAACTTGGCTTCGTTACACTCGGTCCCTTCTTCCAAGTCGTTAATATAGATTGTAAATAGTTGGGGTCCCAGCACTGAGCCCTGCGATACCCTACTAGTTACTGATTGCCAACCCGAGAATGAACCATTTATCCCGACTCTCTGTTTTCTGTTAGTTAGCCAATCCTCTATCCATGCTAATTATTACTCACAACCCCGTGAACTTTTATCTTGTGCAGTAACCTTTTATGTGGCACCTTGTCAAATACCTTTTGGAAGTCCAAATACACCACATCCACTGGTTCCCCTTTATCCACTCTGTTTGTTATATCTTCAAAGAATTCCAGCAAATTTTTCAAACATGACTTCCCCTTCATAAATCCATGCTGACTCTGCCTGACCGAATTATGCTGTTCCAAATGTCCTGCTTCTTTAATAATGGACTCCAGCATTTTCCCAACCACAGATGTTAGGCTAACTGGTCTATAGTTTCCTGCTTTTTGTCTGCCTCCTTTTTTAAATAGGGTTGTTACATTTGCAGTTTTCCAATCTGCTGGGACCTCCGCAGAATCCAGGGAATGTTGGTAAATTACAAACAATGCATCCATTATCTCTGCCACAACTTCTCTTAAGACCCCTAGGATGCAAGCCATCAGGTCCAGTGGATTTATCCGCCTTTAGTCCCATTATCTTACTGAGTACCACCTCCTTCGTGATTGTGATTGTGTTCCTCGCCCCCCACCCCACGATAGCCCCTTGACTATCAACTGTTGGGATATTGTTTGTGTCATCTCCGTAAATACTGATACAAAATATTTGTTCAGAGTTTCTGCTATCTCCATGTTCCCCATTACTAATTCCCCGGTCTCGCCCTCTAAGGGACCGACATTTATTTAGCCACTCTTTTCCTTTTTATGTACCGATAGAAACTCTTGCTATCTGTTTTTATATTTCGTGCTAGTTTACTTTCATAGTCTATCTTCCCTTTCTTAATCATTTTTTTAGTCATTCTTTGCTGGCTTTTCAAAGCTTTCCAATCTTCTGTCCTCCCATTAGTTTTGGCCACTTTGTATGTCCTTGTTTTTAATTGGATAACGTCCTTTATTTCTTTAGTTAGCCACGGATGGCTACCTTTTCTTTTACACCCTTTTCTCCTCACTGGAATATATTTTTCTTGAGAGTTGTGAAATAACTTCTTAAATGTACACCACTGTTCATCAACCATCCTACATTTTAATCTATTTTCCCAGTCCACTTTAGCCAACTCTGCCCTCATATCTTCATAGTCCGCTGGTTTGAGATCCAACTTTCTCACCCTCCATCTGAATTTGAAATTCAACCATGCTATGATCACTCATTCCAAGGAGATCCTTTACTAGGAGATTGTTTATTAATCCTGCCTCATTACACCTGACCACATCCAAGATAGCCTGCCCCCTGGTTGGTTCTGTAACAACTCTGTTGGTTGGAGTATAAACCAGGAAATAGTGGGGACTTGTAAAAAGGGAACAACAATAATCATGGGTGATTTTAACCTCCATATTGATTGGACAAATCAAATTGGTCAGGGTAGCGTTGAGGAAGAGTTCATAGAGTGCATAAGGGATGGGTTCCTTGAGCAGTATGTAATGGGTATGGTTCTTAATGAATACTTTGCGTCTGTTTTCACAAAAGAGAGGGGTAATGCAGGCATTGCAATCAGGGAGGAGGAGTGTGAAATAGTAGATGAAATAAACATAGTGAGAGAGGAAGTATTAAGGGGCTTAGCAGCTTTGAAAGTGGATAGATCCTCAGGCCCAGATGAATTTCATCCCAGGCTGTTAAGAGAAGCAAAAGAAGCATTTTCCAATCCTCTCTGTCTACAGCTGTGGTGCTGGAGGACTGCTAACGTTGTACCTTTATTTAAAAAGGGAGAAAGGGATAGACTGAGTAATTACAGGCCAGTCAGCCTAACCTCAGTGGTGGGAATGTTATTGGAAAAAATTCTGAGGAACAGTTTAAATCTTCATTTAGTAAGACACAGATTAATCAAGGACAGTCAGCATGGATTTGTTAAGGGCAGATCGTGTCTGACTAACTTGATTGAATTTTTTGAGGAGGTAACAAGGAGGGTCGACGAGGGTACTGTGTTCGATGTAGTGTATATGGATTTTCGCAAGGCTTTTGATAAGGTTCCACATGGCAGACTGATCACAAAAGTAAAAGCCCATGGGATCCAGGGCAAAGTGGCAAGTTGGATTCAAAATTGGCTCAGAGGCAGGAAGCAACGGGTAATGGGTTGATAGGTGTTTTTTGTGACTGGAAGGCTGTTTCCAGTGGGGTTCCATGAGGCTCAGTACTGGGTCACTTGCTTTTTGTGGTCTATGTTCTGTCTCAAATGAAGCAACATGACTGAGTACTGTAGACTTGTGTAAGTGTGACCTTAGTCTCTTTATTCTGACTCCAGAGTGCCCGCACAGCATGGAAGGCCTGCTTATACAGTGCTCCCAAGGGATGCTGGGATCCCTTGGGACTCCAACAGATGCACCCTCTGGTGGTGGGAGAATTCTAGTTCCAAGGTGTTCCATACATAACATCGCTCCCCCCCACCCCCCCACCCCCGGCCAAAGTCAATACTACACTTATTTACATGGTAAGACGATCTGGGGCTTTCCGCTCCCTAGTCGATCATTTTGGTACAAACACAGGTGCAGATGAGCTGGTTGCTGCGGCAGCTGGCCTTGCTGGGCTGCTGGGGATGATGAGTTCAGCTTCGTGGTCAACCGTGATGTCGGTTGCCACTTGTGTGTGTATTGGAGGGTCGAAGTTGGCGGTGTCCTCTTCAGGTTGCTCGTGGCTGTCTGTGAATCACAGTTTGGTTTGGTCCAAATGCTTTCTGCAAGTTGGTTCATTTGTAAGTTTGACCTCAAACACCCTACTCCCCTTTTTGGCTATGACAGTGCCAGCAAGCCATTTGAGACCATGTCCATAGTTGAGTACAAATACAGAGTCATTGACTTCAATGTCGCGTGACAAATTTGCGCGAACATGGTACATGCTTTGTTGATGCCACCTGCCCTCGACATGATCATGGAGATCAGGATGGACTGGAGAGAGCCTTGTTTTTAGTGCCCTTTTCATGAGCAGCTCGGCAGGGTTAACTCCGGTGAGTGAGTGGGGTCTGCAGGGAGCCTTCCGACACGCGTTTCAAGCTTTGCTTGATGGTTGAGACTGCCTGTTTTGCCTGGCCATTAGATGCGGGCTTGAACGGGGCAGATGTGACATGCTTGATCCCATTGCGGGTCATGAATTCCTTGAATTCAGTGCTGGTGAAGCACGGCCCATTGTCGCTGACAAGGACATCAGGCAGGCCGTGCGTGGCAAACATGGCTCGTAGGCTTTCGATGGTGGCAATGGACGTGCTTACAGACATTATTATACACTCATTCCATTTTGAATAAGCATCCACAACAACCAAAAACATTTTGCCTAGAATCGGACCAGCGAAGTCAACGTGGATCCGAGACCACGGTTTGGAGGGCCATGACCACAAACTTAGCGGTGCCTCCCTGGGTGCATTGCTCAGTTGAGAGCAAGTGTTGCAATGGCACACGCAAGACTCAAAATCTGAGTCGATGCCGGGCCACCACACATGGCTATAGCTTTCATCATTACTGTGCCTGGGTGGGTACTGTGTAGGTCGCGTATGAACGTTTCCCTGCCTTTCTTCGGCAAAACCACACGATTACCCCACAAAAGACAGTCCGCCTGTATGAACATTTCGTCTTTGCGCCGCTGGAACGGCTTGATCTCTTCATGCATCTCCGCTGGGACGCTGGACCAGCTCCCATGGAGGACACAGTTTTTTACAAGGGACAGTAAAGGGTCCTGGCTGGTCCAGGTCCTGATCTGGCACGCCGTAACGGGTGAGTTTTCGTTTTCAAATGCACCATCACCAAAGCAAGTCTGTATGCTGTGCCATTTCCACCCCGGTGGTGGGCAATGGTGGCCGACTGAGAGCATCAGCGCAGTTCTCTGTGCCTGGCCTGTGGTGAATTTCATATTATATATGCAGACAGCGTGAGCGCCCATCTTTGGATGCGAGCAGAGGCATTGGTATTGATACCTTTGCTCTCTGAGAATAGCGATATGAGCAGCTTATGGTCAGTTTCTAACTCGAACTTGAGCCCAAACACATACTGGTGCATTTTTTTCACCCCGTAAACGCATGCCAGAGCTTCTTTTTCAATCATGCTGTAGGCCCCTTTGGCCTTGGACAAACTCCTGGATGCATAAGCGACCGGTTGCAATGTTCCCGGTTCGTTTGCTTGTTGTACACACCCGACCCCGTAAGAAGACGCATCGCAAGCTAGCACTAAACTTTTACATGGGTCATACAGAACAAGCAGTTTGTTGGAACAGAACAGATTTCTGGCTTTCTCAAAAGCAGTCTCTTGTGATTTCCCCCATACCCAGTCATCTCCCTTGTGTAGCAACATGTGTCGGGGTTCTAGCAAGGTGCTTAACCCGGGTAGGAAATTACCAAAATAATTGAGGAGTCCCAGGAACGACCACAGCTCCATCACGTTCTGTGGTCTCGGCGCGTTTTTGATGGCCTCCGTCTTGGCGGCCATCAGTGTGGGGCCACCTCCTCGTATAATCCATAGTGGGAGTTCATGCACCGCTCCATCATAGGATACCTTTACTGCTACACTGCCAATTACAGGGATCAGCTCTTTCGTGTAAGTTCTCAGCTTGGTATGAATAGGGCTCAGCTTGGGTCTTTGTGCCTTGTTGCACCACAGCCTCTCGAAGGCCTTTTTGCTCATGATAGACTGACTTGCACCCATGTCCAATTCCATGGATACTGGAATTCCGTTCAGTTCAACTTTTAACATGATCGGTGGACATTTCATGGTGAAGGTGTGTACCCCGTACTTCTGCCTCCTTGGTTCGAGTCTCTAGTTCAGTTTGATCCGCCATGGATCGGTCTTCATCTGCAACGTGGTGGTTTGCAGCTCGTCTGCACATTCGCTGGAGGTGTCCCATTGTTCCACAATCTTTGCACGCATAGTGTTTGAAGCGGCATTGATGGGCTCGATGATCACCTCCGCAGCGCCAACAAGGTATTAATTGCTTGATGGCAGACTCTGGGTCATCTGAGGTCGTGCAGCTGGAGGCACGTACGTTCTGCCATATGCATTCCTGCCTGAAGACGACGTTACTTTGTGTACAGTACTTGCCGATGCATCTTTATGCTGCGAAATTTGTTTGGTTTTATTGCTGGTGGACATGAATGCCTGGGCTATCATTATGGCTTTGCTCAGGTTCGGTGTTTCAACAGTAAATAGTTTGCGAAGGATAACCTCATGGCCAATGCCGAGCACAAAAAAGTCTCTTAGCATTTGCTCCAGAAATCCATCGAATTCGCAATGTCCTGCAAAGGCGCTTTAGTTCGGCGACGTAGCTCGCCACTTCCTGGCCTTCAGACCGTTGACATGTATAAAATCGATACCTTGCCATCAGAACGCTCTCCTTCGGATTTAGCTGCTCCCGGACCAGCGTACACAGTTGTTCATACGATTTGGTTGTTGGTTTCACCGGAGCAAGAAGATTCTTCATGAGGCCATAGGTTGTTGCCCCGCAGGCGGTGAGGAGGATCGGCCTTCGTTTGGCAGCGTTCACATTCCCTTCCAGCTCGTTGGCCACGAAGTATTGGTCTAGTCGCTCCACGAAGGCTTCCCAATCGTCACCTTCTGAAAATTTCTCTAGGATACCAACAGTTCTCTGCATTTTCGCGTGATGCTTCGTTATCTATTACTCGGCGGCAGTTGTTACGTCTCAAATAAAGCAACGTGACTGAGTACTGTAGACATGTGTAAGTATGACCTCAGCCTCTTTATACTGACTCCAGAGTGCCCGCACAGCATGGAAGACCTGCTTATGCACAGTGCTCCCAAGGGATGCTGTGATCCCTTGGGATTCCAAAGGATGCGCCCTCTGGTGGCGGTAGAATGTTGGTTACAAGATGTTGCATACATAACAGTATACATCAATGATTTAGACTTGAATGCAGGCGGTATGATTAAGAAATTTGCAGACGATACTAAAATCGACTGTGTGGTTGATAATGAAGAAGAAAGCTGTAGACTGCAGGAAGATATCAATGAACTGCTCAGGTGGGCAGAACAGTGGCAAATGGAACTCAATCTAGAGCAGTGTGTGGTAATGCATTTGGGGAGGGCTAACACGTCAAGGGAATACACATTAAATGGCAGGACACTGAGAAATGTTGAGGAACAAAGGGACCTTGGAGTGCATGTCCGCAGATCCCTGAAGGTAGTGAGCTCTGTTCTGTCTGGAGCAGGCAGTCAGAATAGCTCGAATTAAACTTTGCAAAGTCACTGATTACATTGACAGGGAGGATCTAATTACACATTCCAGGGAAACTGCTGGGTGTGTCTTGTCCTCCAAGAGAACCAATCAGAACTTTGGTGCTGCACATAGACATGTCCGAGCTTTATCCAGGCGACGGACACAGAAGGAAGTACGGATGAGAGGGGGAACGGGAAAGTGAGCGGAGAGGGAAACAAGGATAGCCATATTGGTAATCAAAACGATAGTGGTAGCGAGACCTTGTGAGATGGCATGGTCAACGGAGTGGCCATGATTATGGGTAGGTGTGTTTATATGGAAGGAGAGGTTAAGGGAGGGCAGTAAACTTGTGAGGAAGGAGAGTAATTTGCGGCACTAACTGGGAGGAAGGACCATTCAGTGGAGTTGAGGTAAAAGATCAGCCATGATTTTAATTGAATGTCGGAGCTGGCTCGAGGGGTCGAATGGCCTACTCCTGCTGCTCTTTCTTATGTTCTTATCTGGGGAACAAAAATGAAACTGTTTTTTGGATCTGGGAGATGGAACAGTGGCTTGCTCTGTCTATTCCACACATCGACCTGGTATTGCAGTGCCTCTGGGAACATGCAGCTTCGCCTCTCTGGGGTGGGAAGTTGTAAAAGAGAAAAGAAGAAAAAGGGTTTACAGCTGCTTGACCGTGCTCTCCTTTCCTTCGTAGGTTGCTACTCGCCACAGGTCACTTCTCCTGCCGCCGGTGCGCCATGTTGCCGCCTTCTGCTCAGCAAGGTCAGCAGCTGCCTTTGTGGTTTCCTTTCCGTTTTTGAATGTGGGAACTTGTCCTATATAGAATCATAGGCTGCAATTTTGCCATTGTTTAGTTGACAGGATGGGTGGTGGGTTAGTTGTGAACTTTAAAATGATTGACAGCGGGCCGGGAATCCGCTGTCAAACGCGCACACCTGCATTTCCCGATGTCGGGTCTGTCAGCGCTGAGCAGACCTGACCGGCAGTGGCGGGGGACCAAATTCAAATCATTAGTGGCTTGTTTACAGCCACTTCACAATGCTTTTCCTCCCGCTTTTTGAATTGGACAGGTCGCCCACCAGTATCACCGCTGTGCTTAGTGCTCGTCTGTGAAGCTGAGGCGGGAGGTCACTGGCCATTGAATCAGTTGATGAGTTGACAGCTTCAAATGTCACGTCAAAGCTCCCAGCCAATTGAGAAATGTTCCCTTCTCTAAACTGCATTTCCAGTAGGGAGATTCAGAAATGCTGAAAGTCTTTACACGAGTCTCCATCCAGTCTGAGCTCATTACCTCTGCCACCATTGACAGATCGCTTCTGTCATCTTTACTTCACCTGCCATCTATTTCATCAGCATGGGTGCCTTTGACTCGAGTGTTCTCAACTCCATCCCGCCACCACTTCAGTGAAACCCCAACACTGCACGAGGTTGGCAAAGCCACAAAAGAGCTCAAGAACAACAAGGCTACAGGTGCGGATGGAATTCCTGCTGAGGCGCTAAAATATGGCGGAGAGGCTTATTGGCGCGGATACATGGCCTCATCTCTCTCATCTGGAGGGAGGAGAGCATGCCGGGAGATCTCAGAGATGCAGCGATGGTGTCCATTTTTAAAAAGGGGAACAAATCCGACTGCGGCAACTACAGGGGAATCTCCCTGGTATCAACCACTGGGAAGGTTGTCGCTAGAGTTCTCCTCAACCGTCTTCTCACTGTGGCCGAGGAGCTCCTCCCGGAGTCACAGTGTGGATTTCGTCCCCTATGGGGAACAACAGACATGATCTTTGCAACACAACTGCAGGAAAAATGCAGGGAGCAACGCCAGCCCTTATACATGGCCTTCTTCGATCTTACAAAGGCCTTTGACACTGTCGACTGTGCGACTTATGGAGCGTCCTCCTCCGTTTTGCATGCCCCCAAAAGTTTGTCAAAATCCTTCGCCTCCTCCACGACGACATGCAGGCCGTGATCCTTACCAGCGGATCCACTACAGACCCATTCCACGTCCGGACCAGGGTCAAACAGGGCTGTGTCATTGCTCCAACCCTCTTCTCAATCTTCCTCGCTGCCATGCTCTACCTCACTGTCAACAAGCTCCCCGCTGGAGTGGAACTAAACGACAGAACCAGTGGGAAGCTGTTTAAGCTACGCTGCCTCCAGGCCAGGTCCAAGATCACCCAAACCTCTGTCGTTGAACTGCAGTACGCGGACAACGCCTGCGTCTGCGCACATTCTGAGGCTGAACTGCAGGATATAGTCGATGTATTCACCGAGGCATATGCAAGCATGGGCCTTACGCTTAACATCTTTAAGACAAAGGTCCTCCACCAGCCTGTCCTCGCCGCACAGCACTGCCCCACAGTCATCAAGATTCACGGCATGGCCCTCGACAACGTAGACCACTTCCCATACCTCGGGAGCCTCTTGTCAACAAAGGCAGACATTGATGCAGAGATTCAACATTGCCTCCAGTGCGCCAGTGCAGCCTTCGGCCGCCTGAGGGAAAGAGTGTTCAAGGACCGACCACCAAGCTCATGGTCTACAGGGCTGTAATAATACCCGCCCTCCTGTATGGGTCAGAGGCATGGACGATGTACAGAAGATACATCAAGTCGCTGGAGATATATCCCCAACGATGTCTCCGCAAGATCCTGCAAATCCCCTGGGAGGACAGGCGCACCAACATCAGTGTCCTCGCCCAGGCTAACAACCCCAACATTGAAGCATTAACCACACTCGTTCAGCTTAGCTGGGCAGGCCACTTAGTTCGCATGCCAGATGAGAGACTCCCCAAGCAATTGCTCTACGCAGAGCTCCTTCATGGCAAACGAGCCAAAGGTGGGCAGCGCAGACGTTACAAGGACACCCTCAAGGCCTCCCTGGCGAAGTGCAACATCACCACTGGCACCTGGGCGACCCTGACCGAAGACCGCCCTAGATGGAGAAAATGCATCCGGGAGGGCATTGAGCTCTTTGAATCTCAACGCTACAAGCGTGAAGAGGTCAGGCACAAGCAGCGGACCGGAACGTGTGGTAAATCAGAACCAACCCCCCCTTCCTCTGATGAATATTTGTCCCACCTGTGACAGGGTCTGTGGCTCTCATGTTGGACTGTTCAGCCACCAAAGAACTCATTTTAGGAGTGGAAGCAAGTCTTCCTCGACTCCGAGGGACTGTCTATGATGATGATGATGATTTTAGACTCTCTCACCTTGCTCCTCAGAATCTGACCACGATCAGCCCCGACACTCGCGTCACCAGGCACACCGGCAGCACCAACAACAACACCAGCAACCTTCTCCGTAATCACCTGATGCTGCACAGGACAGAGGGCATCAGCACACGACCACATTGCTGCCAGGGATGGCCTCACCATGGCCAGATTTACTCCAGTATCCCGACAACCTCCTTGTTTACCGTAGCTTTGGCCAAGTCCTGTTCCTTGGCAAACATAGAAACATAGAAAACGGTTGCAGGAGTGGGCCATTCGGCCCTTCGAGCCTGCACCGCCATTCAATGAGTTCATGCTGAACACGCAACTTCAGTACCCAATTCCTGCTTTCTCGCCATATCCCTTGATCCTCCTAGTAGTAAGGACTACATCCAACTCCTTTTTGAATATATTTAGTGAATTGGCCTCAACAACTTTCTGTGGTAGAGAATTCCACAGGTTCACCACTCTCTGGGCGAAGCAGTTTCTCCTCATCTCGGTCCTAAATGGCTTACCCCTTATCCTTAGACTGTGACCCCTGGTTCTGGACTTCCCCAACATTGGGAACATTCTTCCTGCATCTAACCTGTCTAAACCCGTCAACATTTTAAACGTTTCTATGAGATCCCCTCTCATTCTTCTGAACTCCAGTGAATACAAGCCCAGTTGAGCCAGTCTTTCTTGATATGTCAGTCCCGCCATCCCGGGAATCAGTCTGGTGAACCTTCGCTGCACTCCCTCAATAGCAAGAATGTCCTTCCTCAAGTTAGGAGACCAAAACTGTACACAATACTCCAGGTGTGGCCTCACCAGGGCCTTGTGCAACTGTAGTAACACCTCCCTGCCCCTGTACTCAAATCCCCTTGCTATGAAGGCCAACATGCCATTTGCTTTCTTAACCGCCTGCTGTACCTGCATGCCAACCTTCAATGACTGATGCACCATGACACCCAGGTCTCGCTGCACCTCCCCTTTTCCTAATCTGTCACCATTCAGATAATAGTCTGTCTCTCTGTTTTTACCACCAAAGTGGATAACCTCACGTTTATCCACATTATACTTCATCTGCCATGCATTTGCCCACTCACCTAACCTATCCAAGTCACTCTGCAGCCTCATAGCATCCTCCTCGCAGCTCACACTGCCACCCAATTTAGTGTCATCCGCAAATTTGGAGATACTACACTTAATCCCCTCGTCTAAATCATTAATGTACAATGTAAACAGTTGGGGCCCCAGCACAGAACCTTGCGGTACCCCACTAGTCACTGCCTGCCATTCTGAAAAATACACATTTACTTCTACTCTTTGCTTCCTGTCTACCAAACAGTTCTCAATCCACGTCAGCACACTACCCCCAATCCCATGTGCTTTAACTTTGCACATTAATCTCTTGTATGGGACCTTGTCGAAAGCCTTCTGAAAGTCCAAATACACCACATCAACTGGTTCTCCCTTGTCCACTCTACTGGAAACATCCTCAAAAAATTCCAGAAGATTTGTAAAGCATGCTTTCCCTTTCACAAATCCATTCTGACTTGTACCTATTATGTCAATACTTTCCAAATGCGCTGCATCGTGCGATGTGTGACAATGTGCACGATGTGATGTGCGACAACATGCGCGGTGTGTGATGTGTAACAATGTGCACGATGTGATGTGTGACAGTGTGCGCATTGAGTGATGGGTGACATTGTGCGCACTATGTGATGTGTGACCGTACGCACGGTCTGATGTGTGACAATGTGCGCACCGTGTGACGTGTGACAATGTGTGCGGTGTGATGTCTGATAATGTGCGCGGTGTGTGGGAATGTACACGCGTGTGATGTGTTACAATATACACGTGTGATGTGTTACAAAATACACAGATGTGTGGTGTGCTACAATATACATGTCTGTGATGTGTTGCAATATACACACACGTGTGGTGTTACAATATACACATGTGCTGTGTTACAATATACACACCGTGTGATGTGTTACAGTATACACACGTGTGCTGTGTTACAATATACATGTGTGATGTGTTACAATATACACGTGTTTTGTTATAATATACATGCTGTGTGATGTGTTACAGTATACACACACGTGCTGTGTTACAATATGCACGGCGTGTTATGTGTTACGATATTCACGTGTGATGTGTTACAATTTACACGCGTGTGATGTGTTACAATATACATACATGTGATGTGTTACACTATACCTACGCATGTGATGTGTTACAATGTACACAGGTCGTGTGATGTGTTACAATATACACATGCCGTGTGATGTGTTACAGTCTATACATGTGTGCTGTGTTACAGTATACACGTCGTGTGATTTGTTACGATATACACGTGTGATGTGTGACAATATACACTCACGTGTGATGTGTTACAATATACACGCTGTGTGATATGTTATATTATACACGTGTGCTGTGTTACAATGTACACGGCGTGTGATGTTACAATATACACGTGTGCTGTGTGACAATATACATGTGTGACAGTATACATGCTTGTGACGTGTTACAATATACATGCGTGTGATGTGTTACAATATACACGCGTGACGTGCGACAATATACATGCGTATGATGTGTGACAATGGGCGCACCGTATGATATGTGAAAATGTGCGTGCCGTGTGATGTGTGACAATGTTTGCGCTATGTGCTGTGTTACAATATACACACGTGTGCTGTATTACAATATACACGTGTGTGATGTGTTACAATATACACACGTGCTGTGTTACAATATACACGCCGTATGATGTGTTACAATATACACACGTGTGATGTGTTACAGTATACACGTGTGCTGTGTTACAATATACACGCCGTGTGATGATATACATGTGTGATGTGTGACAAATACATGTTGTCTGTGAGCCAATGTGTGTGATGTTACAATATACACACGTGATGTGTGACAATATACACATCATGTGAGGTGTGACAATATACACGCGTATGGTGTGTGACAATGTGCGCGACGTGTGAAATGTGATAATGTACATGCATGTGATGTGTGACAATGAGCGCGCCGTGTGATGTGTGAAAATGTGCACGGTGTGTGATATGTGACAATATAAATGTCATGTGTCGTGTGACAGTATACACGCCGTGTGCTGTGTGACAAGATACAAGCGTGAGATGTGTGCAAAATCTTTGAAATTTGAGAGCGAATGTGCAGCAGGCTGTGTTTGGGTGTAGTCGGGTGAGTGAGTTGTGTGTGGAAATGGTGTTTGTTTTTTTTGTTGAATTGTGTGTGATGTAGAAATGATAAAGTGGAGGAGCTGTGCAAGCAAGCAATAATGGCAAGTAAAATGAGTGTGGCATAAAAAGAAAGAAAAAAGGAGATGTTTTGAATGAATCTGCTTTTAATTTTGAAATTCTCCCAAAAGGGAGGTGCACCGTTCCCAGAGACACTGCAATACCGGGTCGATGCGTGGAGTGGACGGAGCAAGCCCCTATTCCATCTCCCTGTTCCAAAAATCAATTTAATATATGGTCCCCAGATAGGGGACGTATCAGATATTAAACTGATAAGAACAGATTTTTTTTTCAAAATATACTTTATTCATAAAAAAATCTGTACAGTACATT
>NW_027251644.1:32500-40136 GCF_044704955.1 Pristiophorus japonicus | reverse complement strand
GACGTGGATGGAGTGCGAGAGAGATAGAATGAGCGAGACGTGGATGGAGAGAGAGAGAGAGAGAGAGAGAGAGAATGAGCGAGATGTGGATGAAGAGAGAGAGAGAGAGAGAGAGAGAGATGGGGATGGACAGAGAGAGAGAGCGAGCGAGATGGGGTTTGGACAGAGAGAGAGAGAGCGAGACTGTGATGGAGAGAGATAGAGAGAGAGAGAGAAAGAGCGAGTAGGAGATGGAGAGAAAGAGAGAAAAAACGCGAGACGGGGATGGAGAGAGAGAGAGAGCGAGACGGGAATGGAGAGAGAGAGAGTGAGAGACGGGGATGGAGAGAGAGAGAGAAAGAGCGAGATAGGGATGGAGAGAGAGCGAGACGGGGATGGAGAGAGAGAGAGAAAGAGCGAGACGGGGATGGAGAGAGAGAGAGCAAGAGCGAGACGGGGATGGAGAGAGAGAGCAAGAGCGAGACGGGGATGGAGAGAGAGAGAGAAAGAGCGAGACGGGGATGGAGAGAGAGAGAGAAAGAGCGAGACGGGGATGGAGAGAGAGAGAGAGAGAGAAAGAGCTAGACGGGGATGGAGAGAGAGAGGGCAAGAGCGTGACGGGGATGGAGAGAGAGAGAGAAAGAGCGAGACGGGGATGGAGAGAGAGAGAAAAAGAGCGAGACGGGGATGGAGAGAGAGAGAGCAAGAGCGAGACGGGGATGGAGAGAGAGAGAGCAAGAGCGAGACGGGGATGGAGAGAGAGAGAGAAAGAGCGAGACGGGGATGGAGAGAGAGAGAGAAAGAGCGAGACGGGGATGGAGAGAGAGAGAGAGCAAGAGCGAGACGGGGATGGAGAGAGAGCAAGAGCGAGACGGGGATGGAGACAGAGAGAGCGAGACGGGGATGGAGAGAGAGAGAGCAAGAGCGAGACGGGGATGGAGAGAGAGAGAGAGAGCAAGAGCGAGACGGGGATGGAGAGAGAGAGAGCAAGAGCGAGACAGGGATGGAGAGAGAGAGTGCAAGAGCGAGACGGGGATGGAGAGAGAGAGAGAAAGAGCGAGACGGGGATGGAGAGAGAGAGAGAGCGAGCGAGCGACATGGGGATGGAGAGAGAGAGAGAGAGCGAGCGAGATGGGGATGGAGAGAGAGAGAGAGAGAGAGAGAGCAAGTGAGACGGGGATGGAGAGAGAGAGAGAGAGCGAGCGAGACGGGGATGGAGAGAAATATTGCAAGCTAGCGAGATGGGGATGAAGAGAGACAGAGAGAGAGAGCGAGCGAGACGGGGATGGAGAGAGAGATAGGGCGAGCTAGCGAGATGGGGATGGAGAGAGACAGAGAGAGAGAGCGAGCGAGCAAGCCGGGGATAGAGAGAGAGAGAGAGACGGGGATGGAGAGAGAGAGAGAGAGAGCGAGCGAGACGGGGATGGAAAGAGAGAGAGAGAGAGAGAGCGAGCGAGACGGGGATAGAGATAGAGATAGAGAAAGAGAGTGCGAGCGATCGAGACGGGGATGGAGAGAGAGAGAGAGAGAAGGGAAAGAGCGAGACAGGGATGGAGAGAGAGAGATTAAGAGCGATACGGGGATGGAGAGAGAGAGAGAGAGAGAGATGGGGATGGAGAGAGAGAGCGAGACAGGGATGGAGAGAGAGAGAGAGAGAGAGAGAGCGAGACGGGGATGGAGAGAGAGAGCGAGACGGGGATGTAGAGAGAGAGTGAGAGAGCGCGAGACGGGGATGGAGAGAGAGAGAGAGAGAGAGAGAGTGAGACGGGGATGGAGAGAGAGAGAGAGCCAGACGGCGATGGAGAGAGGGAGAGCGAGACGGGGACGGGGAGAGAGAGAGCCAGATGGGGATGGGGAGAGAGAGAGCGAGACGGGAATGGAGAGAGAGATAGAGATCGAGACGTGGATGGAGTAAGAGCGAGAGAGAATGAACAAGATGGGGATGGAGAGAGAGAGAGAGCCAGATGGGGATGCAGAGAGAGAGAGTGCGAGACGGGGATGGAGAGAGAGAGAGAGAGAGAGAGAGCGAGACGTGGATGGAGTGCGAGAGAGATAGAATGAGCGAGACGTGGATGGAGAGAGAGAGAGAGAGAGAGAGAGAATGAGCGAGATGTGGATGGAGAGAGAGAGAGAGAGAGTGATGGGGATGGACAGAGAGAGAGAGCGAGCGAGATGGGGTTTGGACAGAGAGAGAGAGAGCGAGACTGGGATGGAGAGAGATAGAGAGAGAGAGAGAAAGAGCGAGTAGGGGATGGAGAGAAAGAGAGAAAAAACGCGAGACGGGGATGGAGAGAGAGAGAGAGCGAGACGGGAATGGAGAGAGAGAGAGAAAGAGCGAGACGGGGATGGAGAGAGAGAGCAAGAGCGAGACGGGGATGGAGAGAGAGAGAGAAAGAGCGAGACGGGGATGGAGAGAGAGAGTGAAAGAGCGAGACGGGGATGGAGAGAGAGAGAGAGAGAGAAAGAGCTAGACGGGGATGGAGAGAGAGAGGGCAAGAGCGTGACGGGGATGGAGAGAGAGAGAGAAAGAGCGAGACGGGGATGGAGAGAGAGAGAAAAAGAGCGAGACGGGGATGGAGAGAGAGAGAGCAAGAGCGAGACGGGGATGGAGAGAGAGAGAGCAAGAGCGAGACGGGGATGGAGAGAGAGAGAGAAAGAGCGAGACGGGGATGGAGAGAGAGAGAGAAAGAGCGAGACGGGGATGGAGAGAGAGAGAGAGCAAGAGCGAGACGGGGATGGAGAGAAAGAGAGCGAGACGGGGATGGAGAGAGAGAGAGCAAGAGCGAGACGGGGATGGAGAGAGAGAGAGAGAGCAAGAGCGAGACGGGGATGGAGAGAGAGAGAGCAAGAGCGAGACGGGGATGGAGAGAGAGAGTGCAAGAGCGAGACGGGGATGGAGAGAGAGAGAGAAAGAGCGAGACGGGGATGGAGAGAGAGAGAGAGCGAGCGAGCGAGATGGGGATGGAGAGAGAGAGAGAGAGAGAGAGAGCGAGCGAGATGGGGATGGAGAGAGAGAGAGAGAGAGAGAGAGAGCAAGTGAGACGGGGATGGAGAGAGAGAGAGAGAGCGAGCGAGACGGGGATGGAGAGAAATATTGCAACCAACGAGACGGGGATGAAGAGAGACAGAGAGAGAGAGCGAGCGAGACGGGGATGGAGAGAGAGATAGGGCGAGCTAGCGAGATGGGGATGGAGAGAGACAGAGAGAGAGAGCGAGCGAGCAAGCCGGGGATAGAGAGAGAGAGAGAGACGTGGATGGAGAGAGAGAGAGAGAGAGCGAGCGAGACGGGGATGGAAAGAGAGAGAGAGAGAGAGAGCGAGCGAGACGGGGATAGAGATAGAGATAGAGAAAGAGAGTGCGAGCGATCGAGATGGGGATGGAGAGAGAGAGAGAGAGAAGGGAAAGAGCGAGACAGGGATGGAGAGAGAGAGATTAAGAGCGATACGGGGATGGAGAGAGAGAGAGAGAGAGATAGGGATGGAGAGAGAGAGCGAGACAGGGATGGAGAGAGAGAGAGAGAGAGAGAGAGAGCGAGACGGGGATGGAGAGAGAGAGCGAGACGGGGATGTAGAGAGAGAGTGAGAGAGCGCGAGACGGGGATGGAGAGAGAGAGAGAGAGAGAGAGTGAGACGGGGATGGAGAGAGAGAGAGAGCCAGACGGCGATGGAGAGAGGGAGAGCGAGACGGGGACGGGGAGAGAGAGAGCCAGATGGGGATGGGGAGAGAGAGAGCGAGACGGGAATGGAGAGAGAGATAGAGATCGAGACGTGGATGGAGTAAGAGCGAGAGAGAATGAACAAGACGGGGATGGAGAGAGAGAGAGAGCCAGATGGGGATGCAGAGAGAGAGAGTGCGAGACGGGGATGGAGAGAGAGAGAGAGAGAGAGAGAGCGAGACGTGGATGGAGTGCGAGAGAGATAGAATGAGCGAGACGTGGATGGAGAGAGAGAGAGAGAGAGAGAGAGAGAGAGAATGAGCGAGATGTGGATGGAGAGAGAGAGAGAGAGAGTGATGGGGATGGACAGAGAGAGAGAGCGAGCGAGATGGGGTTTGGACAGAGAGAGAGAGAGCGAGACTGGGATGGAGAGAGATAGAGAGAGAGAGAGAAAGAGCGAGTAGGGGATGGAGAGAAAGAGAGAAAAAACGCGAGACGGGGATGGAGAGAGAGAGAGAGCGAGACGGGAATGGAGAGAGAGAGAGAGAGAGAGACGGGGATGGAGAGAGAGAGAGAAAGAGCGAGATGGGGATGGAGAGAGAGCGAGACGGGGATGGAGAGAGAGAGAGAAAGAGCGAGACGGGGATGGAGAGAGAGAGCAAGAGCGAGACGGGGATGGAGAGAGAGAGAGAGCAAGAGCGAGACGGGGATGGAGAGAGAGAGAGAAAGAGCGAGACGGGGATGGAGAGAGAGAGAGAAAGAGCGAGACGGGGATGGAGAGAGAGAGAAAGAGCGAGACGGGGATGGAGAGAGAGAGAGAAAGAGCGAGACGGGGATGGAGAGAGAGAGAGAAAGAGCGAGACGGGGATGGAGAGAGAGAGAGAAAGAGCGAGACGGGGATGGAGAGAGAGAGAAAGAGCGAGACGGGGATGGAGAGAGAGAGAGAAAGAGCGAGACGGGGATGGAGAGAGAGAGAGAAAGAGCGAGACGGGGATGGTGAGAGAGAGAGAAAGAGCGAGACGGGGATGGAGAGAGAGAGAAAGAGCGAGACGGGGATGGAGAGAGAGAGAGAAAGAGTGAGACGGGGATGGAGAGAGAGAGAGAAAGAGCGAGACGGGGATGGAGAGAGAGAGAAAGAGCGAGACAGGGATGGAGAGAGAGAGAAAGAGCGAGACGGGGATGGAGAGAGAGAGAGAAAGAGTGAGACGGGGATGGAGAGAGAGAGAGAAAGAGCGAGACGGGGATGGAGAGAGAGAGAGAAAGAGCGAGACGGGGATGGAGAGAGAGAGAGAAAGAGCGAGACGGGGATGGAGAGAGAGAGAGAAAGAGCGAGACGGGGATGGAGAGAGAGAGAAAGAGCGAGACGGGGATGGAGAGAGAGAGAGAAAGAGCGAGACGGGGATGGAGAGAGAGAGAGAAAGAGCGAGACGGGGATGGAGAGAGAGAGAGAGAGAAAGAGCGAGACGGGGATGGAGAGAGAGAGAGAAAGAGCGAGACGGGGATGGAGAGAGAGAGAGAGAGAGCGAGACATGGATGGAGAGAGAGAGAGAAAGAGCGAGACGGGGATGGAGAGAGAGAGAGAGAAAGAGCGAGACGGGGATGGAGAGAGAGAGAGAAAGAGCAGGATGGAGAGAGAGAGAGAGAGAAAGAGCGGGATGGAGAGAGAGAGAGAGAGATGGAGAGAGAGAAAGAGAGCGAGTGAGACGGGGATGGAGAGAGAGAGAGCGAGCGAGACGGGCATGGAGAGAGAGAGTGCGAGCTAGCGAGACGGGGATGGAGAGAGACAGAGAGAGAGAGCGAGCGAGCAAGACGGGGATAGAGAGAGAGAGAGAGACGGGGATGGAGAGAGAGAGAGAGAGCGAGCGAGACGGGGATGGAGAGAGAGAGAGAGAGAGCGAGACGGGGATAGAAATAGAGATAGAGAAAGGGAGAGCGAGCGATCGAGACGGGGATGGAGAGAGAGAGAGAGAGAGCGAGACGGAGATAGACAGACAGAGAGAGAGAAGGGAAAGAGCGAGACAGGGATGGAGAGAGAGAGATTAAGAGCGATACGGGGATGGAGAGAGAGAGAGAGAGAGAGATGGGGATGGAGAGAGAGAGCGAGACAGGGATGGAGAGAGAGAGAGAGAGAGAGAGAGCGAGACGGGGATGGAGAGAGAGAGCGAGACGGGGATGTAGAGAGAGAGTGAGAGAGCGCGAGACGGGGATGGAGAGAGAGAGAGAGAGAGAGAGAGAGTGAGACGGGGATGGAGAGAGAGATAGAGCCAGACGGCGATGGAGAGAGGGAGAGCGAGACGGGGACGGGGAAAGAGAGAGCCAGATGGGGATGGGGAGAGAGAGAGCGAGACGGGAATGGAGAGAGAGATAGAGATCGAGACGTGGATGGAGAGAAAGCGAGAGAGAATGAACAAGACGGGGATGGAGAGAGAGAGAGAGCCAGATGGGGATGGAGAGAGAGAGAGAGCGAGACGGGGATGGAGAGAGAGAGAGAGAGAGAGCGAGACGTGGATGGAGTGCGAGAGAGATAGAATGAGCGAGACGTGGATGGAGAGAGAGAGAGAGAGAGAGAGAGAGAGAGAGAATGAGTGAGATGTGGATGGAGAGAGAGAGAGAAAAAATGCGAGACGGGGATGGAGAGAGAGAGAGAGCTAGACGGGAATGGAGAGAGAGAGAGAGAGAGACGGGGATGGAGTGAGAGAGAGAAAGAGCGAGATGGGGATGGAGAGAGAGCGAGACGGGGATGGAGAGTGAGAGAGAAAGAGCGAGACGGGGATGGAGAGAGAGAGAGCAACAGCGAGACAGGGATGGAGAGAGAGAGAGAAAGAGCGAGACGGGGATGGAGAGAGAGAGAGAAAGAGCGAGAGGGGGATGGAGAGAAAGAGAGAGAAAGAGCTAGAAGGGGATGGAGAGAGAGAGAGAAAGAGCGAGACGGGATGGAGAGAGAGAGAGAGCAAGAGCGAGACGGGGATGGAGAGAGAGAGGGCAAGAGCGTGACGGGGATGGAGAGAGAGAGAGCAAGAGCGAGATGGGGATGGAGAGAGAGAGAGAAAGAGCGAGACGGGGATGGAAAGAGAGAGAGAAAGAGCGAGACGGGGATGGAGTGAGAGAGAAAAAGAGCGAGACGGGGATGGAGAGAGAGAGAGCAAGAGCGAGACGGGGATGGAGAGAGAGAGAGCAAGAGGGAGACGGGGATGGAGAGAGAGAGAGCAAGAGCGAGACGGGGTTGGAGAGAGAGCAAGAGAGAGACGGGGATGGAGAGAGAGAGAGCAAGTGCGAGACGGGGATGGAGAGAGAGAGAGTGCAAGAGCGAGACGCGGATGGAGAGAGAGAGAGAAAGAGCGAGACGGGGATGGAGAGAGAGAGAGCAAGAGCGAGACGGGGATGGAGAGAGAGAGAGCAAGAGCGAGACGGGGATGGAGAGAGAGAGAGAAAGAGCGAGACGGGGATGGAGAGAGAGAGAGCAAGAGCGAGATGGGGATGGAGAGAGAGAGAGCAATAGCGCGACGGGGATGGAGAGAGAGAGAGAAAGAGCGAGACGGGGATGGAGAGAGAGAGAACAAGAGCGAGACGGGGATGGAGAGAGAGAGAGCAAGAGCGAGACGGGGATGGAGAGAGAGAGAGAGCAAGAGCGAGACGGGGATGGAGAGAGAGAGAGCAAGAGCAAGACGGGGATGGAGAGAGAGAGAGCATGAGCGAGACGGGGATGGAGAGAGAGAGAGCAAGAGCGAGACGGGGATGGAGAGAGAGAGAGCAAGAGCGAGACGGGGATGGAGAGAGAGAGAGCAATAGCGCGACGGGGATGGAGAGAGAGAGAGAAAGAGCGAGACGGGGATGGAGAGAGAGAGAGAGTAAGAGCGAGACGGGGATGGAGAGAGAGTGAGAAAGAGCGAGACGGGGATGGAGAGAGAGAGAGAAAGAGCGAGACGGGGATGGAGAGAGAGAGAGCAAGTGCGAGACGGGGATGGAGAGAGAGAGAGAGCAAGAGCGAGACGGGGATGGAGA